>NW_017306696.1:1082219-1099007 GCF_000935625.1 Nanorana parkeri | reverse complement strand
GTCCAAAAAAAGAAAAAAAAAAAAAAAAAAAACACAAAAAGAATCTAAAAAAAGAGGGGTAAACTAAGGCTGGATTAATATTGTGTGTGTATTTTCAACCCATGTATGTAGAACCAACTGAAAATCTTAATGAAGGAATATACACTATATTTCCAAAAGAATTGGGACACCCCTCCAAATCATTGGAGTCAGGTGTTCTGTGAAATTTCCTTGCTACTAAATATTCTGCGGTCAACTGTACAGCAGTACTATAACAAAGGGGAAGCAACTGGGAACACCAACTCAGCCACGAAGTGGTAGGCCACGTAAAATGAACAGAACGGGGTCAGCGCATGCTGAAACGCAGTGTGCAGAAGTCACCAACTGTCTGCAGAGTAAATAGCTACAGACCTCCAAACTTCGTGTGGCCTTCAGATTGGCACAACAACAGTGCGTAGAGAGCTTCATGGAATGGGTTTCCATTGCTGAGCGGCTGCATCCAAGCCTTACATCACCAAGTGCAATGCAAAGCGTCGGATGCAGTGGTGTAAAACATGCCGCCATTGGACTCTAAAGTGGAGACGTGTTCTCTAGAGTGACAAATCACACTTCTCTGTTTGGCAATCCGATGGACGTGTCTGAGTTTGGCGGTTGCCAGGAGAACGGTACTTGCCTGACTGCATTGTGCCAATTGTAAAGTTTGGTGGAGGGGGGATTATGGTGTGGGGTCGAATTTCAGGGGTTGGGCTTGGCCCCTTAGTTCCAGGGAAGGGAACTCTTAAGGCATCAGCATACCAAGACATTGTGGACAATTTCATGCTCCCAATTTTGTGGAAACAGTTGGGGGACAGCCCCTTCCTGTTCCAACATGACTGTGCACAAGGCAAGGTCCATAAAGACATGGATGAGTGAGTTTGGGATGGAGTAACTTGACTGGCCTGCATAGAGTCCTGACCTCAACCCGATAGAACACCTTTGGGATGAATTCGTTTGGAGACTGCGAGCCCGGCCTTCTCGTCCAACATCAGTACCTGACCTTACAAATGCGGTTCTGGAAGAATGGTCAAACATTCCCATAGACACACTCCTAAACCTTGTGGATAGCCTTCCCAGAAGAGTTGAAGCTGTTCTAGCGCCAAAGGGTGGGCCAACTCAATATTGAACCCTATGGACTAAGACTGGGATGCCATTAAAGTTCATGTGCATGTAAAGGTAGGTGTCCTAGTACTTTTGGCAATATAGTGTACGTAGGCTGGGGAGTCATTTACTGTATATTTTGTAATTAAATTATATTGAAATCCCTAAGAATAACAGACTGAAAAAGGGATTTAGCTATCATAAAACCACTTGAGTCCTGCATGTCCTTTCAAAATGGCAAAAGAACAGCAGCTTTTCGTCCCAGTGCCATTTTAATACTGGACTGGGAATCTGAGACTCCTCCGGGTTGGCATGGGGTAGGAATGGCTGTTAGAGACGGCACAGACCCATTGAGCATTGACTCCACTAGACCTCTGACGGTATGCTGTGGTATCTGGCACCAAGATGTCAGTAGCAGATCCTTTAAGTCCTTTAAGTTGTGAAGTGAGGCCTCAATGTATTGGACTTGTTATTCCAGCACATCCCACAGGTGCTTGAATAGATGAAGATCTGGAGAATTTGGAGACCACGACAACACCTCAAGCTCGTTGTTGTGTTCCTCAAACTATTGTTAAACCATTTTTGCAGTGTGATAGGGCGCTTTATCCACTGCTATCAAGAAATACCATTTCCATTAAGGGGCGTAAGTAACAATTTTTAGGCAGCTGGTACAGGTCAAAGTAACAGCCACATTAATGGCAGTGTTCAAGGTTTCCAAGCAGAACATTGCCCGAAGCATCACACATCTCTTCTCCAGGTAAGCGACACATGCACCTGGCCATCTACATGATGTAAAAAAACATGATTCATCAGACCAGGCTACGTTCTTCCATTGCTCCTTGGTCCAGTTCTGATTCTCGTGCCCATTGTAGGCGCTTCTGGCAGTGAACATGGGTCAGCATGGGCACCCAGACCAGTCTGCGGCCACCCAGACCAGTCTGCGGCCACGCAGACCTATAAGCAAAAAACTACAATGCACTGTGTATTCAGACACCTATCTATTGGAACTAGCATTAATTTTAATCAATTTGAGCTATGGTAGCTCTTCTATTGAATTGGACTACACAGGCCAGCCTTCGCTCCCCATATACATCAATGAGCCTTGGCCGTCCATGACCCTGTTGCTGGTTCACCAGTTTTCCTCCTTTTGGCCCACTTTTGGTAGGTCCTGACTACTGCAGACCGGGAACATCCCATAAGAACTACAGTTTTGGAGTTGCTCTGAACCCTGTTGTCTAGACATCACAATTTGGCCCTTGTCACTCAAATCCTTACACTTGCCCATTTGTTCTGCTTCTAACACATCAACCCCACCCAGTTCCATGTGCCATTGTAACAATATAATCAATGTTACTCACTTCATGCTCAATGGTTATAATCTTATGGCTGATGTTTGTGTGTGTGTGTATATACTCATATGTTCACTTAGGGGTGTACTCACTTTTGTTGCCAGGGGTTTAGACATTAATGGCTGTGTGAGTTATTTTGAGGGGACAGCAAATGTACACTGATATACAAGCTGTACACTCACTACTTTACATTGTAGCAAAGTGTCATTTCTTCTGTGTCGTGACATGAAATGATATAATAAAATATTTACAAAAATGTGAGGGGTGTACTCACTTCTGTGAAATACTGTACATACAATATATTTAAATAAAATCCTTCCACAGATTTATACCAACTTTCAACAATGAAGTCTCATGATCTCAATGACATTTGCTTTCACTGCTTAAAGGTCAAATGCTCACCTAAGCAAACGCAGTGTCATTTGGAATGTTAGCGATCTCAAACAATAAAAAAAAGTCACTGTCATGCTAATTTGTGTTCTCACTAACCTGACTTTATTTAGCTAAATGTTCTGTTAATAATTTACGCAAACCAATAATTTTTTTCCCTGCATGCGTAGCATTGTAGCGTCGAAAGAGGAATAAAGCTGTCCAAATATATAATGTAAACCTTCGCTGAAAAGTGGCCAGGGAACCCAAGTGGATAACTATTGCATTGTGGAATAAAAAAATGACTTGTCCAAGAACTACAGCGGGAGCCCAATCTACTCCTCTCTCATGACAATCTACTTGTCGTGATACAAAAAATAAATGTAACCAAAACCATATTTAACATGCTGACCAAATATTTTCCATATTTGAGGTCTATGTAATCCATTGCAGCAACATTTCACAGAGCTCTGCACCTGTGGGATGGGTGTCTATTATTATTATTATTATTATTATTATTATTCTACAGGATTTATAGAGCACCAACAGTTTGCACAGTACTTTACAAAATGGGGGAGACAGTACAGTTACAATACAATTTACAATACAATACAATTTCAGTACAATAGGGTTAGGAGGGCCCGGCTTGTGAGAGCTTACAGTCTAGTAGGAGGGGCAAGTGATACAAAAGGTAATAATTGTTTAGATTGACTTAGTGGAAGAAGTAAAATGGCAGTTTTGTTGAGGTAGGATAGACTTCCCTGAAAAGATGAGTTTTTTTAAGGATTGCCTAAAGGTGGAAAGCGTAGGCGATAGACGGACAGATAGGGGTAAGGTGTTGCAGAGGATGGGAGACACTCTGGAGAAGTTCTGGAGGCGAGCATGGGAGGACGTAGCTAGAGAGCAGAAGGTCTTGAGAGGAGCAGAGAGGACAGTTTGGGTGATATTTTGAGATGAGGTTGTAGATGTAGCTGGGAGCAGAGTTGTAGATGGCTTTGTATGTTGTTGTTAGTATTTTGAATTTTATTTGTTGGGCAATTGGGAGTCAGTGGCGGCAGACACTGAATGGTTGGTAAGGCGAAAGAGTCTGTCAGCAGTATTCATGATAGACTGAAGGGGGGATAGCCTGTTTAGTGGTAGGCCAACAAAGAGGGAGTTACAGTAAGGCAAATTTTAGAAATGTTACGGAGGTTGAGTCGGCAAGATTTACATAATAATTGGATGTGGGGCTAAAATGAGAACTCGGAGTCAAGGATTACACCGAGTACCCTGGCTTGACGGGAGGAGTTAATTGTAGCGCTGTTGATTGTGATGGAGAAGTTGGGGGAGTAAACACGGAGAGGAGGGAATATTAATAAGCTCAGTTTTGGACAGATTGAGTTTAAAGTAGTGGTGTGACATCCATGCTGAAAGTCAGTGAGTAGATTAGTGATTAGATTAGTAGTAAGTGAAGAGACAGAGGAGGTGAACTGAGGAGTGGAGAGATAGATTTAGGTGTCCTCAGCATAAAGATGGTATTGGAAGCCATGGGAGGCTATCGCCTGACCCAGGGAAGAAGTGTAGATGGAGAATAGAAGGGGCCCAAGGACAAACCCTTTGGGGATCCCCACGGAAAGAGGGCAGGAGGAGGTAGAATTGTAGGTGACACTGAAGGTGCGCTGAGATGGGTAGGAGGTGAACCATGAGAAAGCAGAGTCTTGGAGGCCAAGGGATTAAAGTTTAAGGAGAAGTAGGCGGTCAACTGTGTCAAAGGCAGCAGAAAGGTCTAAAGGTATGAGTGTAGAGTAGTGGCCATTGGTTTTAGCAGTTAGTAGATCGTGGGTCAAGGAGATTAACGGTAAGGTGGCGTCTCAGGCAGTTGTAGACCAGCCGTTCAAGAAGTTTGGTGGTAAATGGGAGCAAGGAGATGGGTCAAGCCATTCAAGAAGTTTGGTGGTAAATGGGAGCAAGGAGATGGGTCAAGCCATTCAAGAAGTTTGGTGGTAAATGGGAGCAAGGAGATGGGTCAAGTTGTTCAGACTGGTGGGCCCCAAAGAGGGTTTCTTTTAATATGGGGGTCACCAATGCTTGTTTTAGGGGGATAGGGATGACACCATTAGAAAGTGAGAGATTGAAGATGTGAGTAAGGGATTGTAGGATAGAGCTAGAGGGTGACCAGAGTAGTTGTGAGGGGATGAGGTCCCAGGGGGCAGGTGGTTAGGTGTGTGTTAGACAAAAGAGTAGCGACTTCGTCTGTGGTAACAAGATCAAATGAAGAGAGAAGTGAGTGTGGTGGTAGACAAAGTGTGTTTGGAGTGGGAGAGATCTGGCAGTGAATATTTAATTGTGAATTGCATCAATCTTATCTCTGTGATTGGCAATCTCCTGGGCAGTCAGTGTGTTGGTTGGAGGAGACAGAGGGGGATGAAGTAGGGAGTTGAAGGTAGAAAAGAGCTGACGAGGACTAAATGAGAGGGTGTTAATGAGTGTGATGAAATGGGTCTGTTTGGCTGTGTGGAGGCAGGTGCTTTATTTTCGGATGGTAGATTCATATTGGGTGAAGTCTTGCAGGGATTTGGATTTTCCGTTTCTCTCCCTGTGTATCATCAAACAGATATAAATGTCAAGTGCAGGGTTTATTTTAAGTGCGTGTGTGAAGTAAACCTCATCTTTTTGATCCACCAGGCTTTCTGTATTCAGGAAGCCTCTAATGACGGTGTTTATGAAAAGCTCTCCTGTATTACAAACATACAGTGTAAGCAAAAGAAGCTCCTAGATTGCCAACAAAAAGGAGTGAGGTGGATTGATGTAAATACAGTATTTGTGTCTTATTTAAGAAGCTCAATCCCTAAGCAGGTAGGCTGTGTGTCATACAAGTATTTTAAATCTCAGTTTGACTGAAGTATGCGTTTATATCTGTCAATAGTACCTTTTTATTCTTGTATGTACTTTATTCCAATAGGACTTATGTTTTTTGAGCATGATTAAATATTCTAATTCTAATATATGGAAGTGATGTAATACACATCACTTCTGCATTCACAGCCCGGAGGGGGATCAGCAAGGAGCTGATCTCCCGTCCTCCTCCTCCTGACGCCCTCGGAGCCGGTCCCGGGATCCTAATGGGGCAGCGGATCCCGGGAATCAAGGTGAGGGGTCAGGGGGGGAAAAAAAAAACCGGAAGCGCTGACCGGGCGCGGGGGGGTTGCCGCGAACGAGCACATATAGGCGATCGGCGGGCTATGGACCCGCTGATTGCCTATATGTGAAACACCCGGTAACGGGTGTGCGCATTGATCGGGTCTTTGCTGCCCGTGCGTGCCCGCTAGGGGGCGCGCGCGAGCAGCAAAAAATTGCCGTCTGGAGACGGCAACCCGCAGATGCAGCAGTGCCGTCCGTCCGTTTTTTTTACTACGGGCGGACGGCAAGAGGTTAACATTCTAACATGGTGGCATCAATTTAAAGCAAATATTATAATTAGCCCTATCATTCTTTCTATTTTTTTATTTTTTTTACAAAGAATTACATGTGCAACAACATAAAATAACCTTTTAATACCATCAAAAAAAGTTATTCAAAATATTTTTTATGTCCAATATAGTTTCATAGTCCTTGTTCACAGAACAGTGATTGGGTTTGCATTAATAAAGCTTTCCAAATGCTTTGCAAAACCATTGCCTGTTCTTTACATCAGTAGGGAACAGTCACTAATACATACTTTTGCATCGCTTTACATGTTATCATGACCTTGCATGCACAGATTGCAGGCATTGGTAACTTGCATAGGTTTCCAACTACCTCAGTTTGACTCTTAACACACTTTCAGAACATACAGTTTTTCTTCCCAAAAAGTTTTCACAATGTGTTCTATATGCCTTAGACCACACTTTTCAAATGCAAACTAAATGCATCAAAAATGTTAAAGGCATTTCTGAAGCGTTTAGACAAACTTGTCTTTCATCACTTAAAGTGACACTAAACTCAGGAGTTAAATCTTAAAAATGCCTTCAAGTACCCTAACTATTAAAAAAATGTATCTTATTTGTGTATCACTCAGCTGTAGAACCTGAAATCATCTCTGAATTCATGTGGGGTGGCTACTTTTGTTCCCCATGGTCCCTGTGTGTTGTAAAGTAGCAACCGCTTCAAGCCCGCTCTTGTGATGGACTACAAGCTCAATATAAACTAGTAAACTAAACTTGAGATTGTAGTCCATCACGGGAGAGAGCTTGGAGCGGTGGGTACTTTACAACACACAGGGACCATGGGGGACAAAAGTAGCCACCTCCAAAAGGATCCTTCCAGTGTAATTTATCAATTCAGAGATGATTTGAGGATCTACAGCCGAGTGATACACACATAAGATACATTGTTAATAGTTAAGATACTTAAATGCATTTTTAAGATTTTTTTTTAAATTATTTTATTTGTACAAACATAAGAGCACCCATACAGAGCCAACGATCAAATCAAACGGGCCTTTATGGCCAGGCATTGTCATACATTTGCACTCATCTTCAGGATAATACATACAGAGCGGTTGAGCCCGGCCAAACCCCCACACTATACCTTTATACAACAATACTATCGGGCCTGCATCAGTGCTCCCACAACTTTTCCGTTTTTCTAACATATAATTCACGTGTATACATTACAAACAAACAAATAAACTCTACCAGGGATACTATCCCGCAGACTGCGCGGATAGTTCCCTGATCAATCAAAAAGGGCAAAGGGAAAGGAACTACACTACAGAAAGTAGAAGATGACACATATCACAAAAGACAAGACATTCAGGGAAGGGGAAGACAACACCCAAGTCCCGGTCCACCAGAGCCTTCTTCCTGCGGTCGCCACCACCTATATTTACCCCTGGCCGACCTGAGGAAACTCTGAGGAGTCTCTGAACACGTACCATGCTGCCCAAGTCGCCACAAATTTGTGCTGGGTCTTACGAATTGTTGAGGTCAGGTCCTCCATCAGCCTGATCTCCTCCACTCTTCTCACCCACATCTCCACTGTTGGTGGACGGGTCTGCCTCCACAGTGCCGGGATACATGCCCGCGCCGCATTCAGTAGGTGAATCAGAAGGGATCGCTTATATGCTTTCCGCGAAAGCGGTGTCGGGTGGAGGAGATACGCTGCAGGAGTAAGTGGGAGGGTCACATCCGTGATCTTCTGCGCAAGGGTGGCAATCTGTGACCAGAAGGGAGCCACTCCCGGGCATTCCCAAAAGATGTGCAGTAGGGAACCTACCTCTCCCTCGCATCGCCAACACGTCTCTGGCACCGCCGGGTACATAGTATGTAGAACTTTTGGGACTCTATACCACCGTGTCAACAGTTTGTATCCTGCCTCCTGATATTTGGTTCGACACGGAGGATTTGAGGGCAAAGTGCAACATCCGGTCCACCTGCTCGGGGCTAAACTCCACACCCAAGTCTGTGGCCCATTGACTGACGAAGTACGGAGGGGGAAGATCTGGTGGGTTACGTCAACTAGATGAGACAGCATATGTCTCACTGGCTCCGCCTTCTCACACACTTTCTCTAATTCTGTTTGTGGTCGGAAGGGGGGGTCCCCAGCCCGTGACGTGTCTAGAAAGTGGCGTATCTGTAGGGCACTCCAAAAGCCCATGGGCGGGTCAGTCAGGTCTCTAATCTGAGCTATGTGCAACCACCGGTCCTACTCCTGGAACTGATATAATTTAGTATGCTCCGACGCGGCCAAGGACCTCGCCAGCGGGGTATGCAGACCCGGGGGGAAGTGCGGGTTCCCAGTCAGTGGTACGAGAGGTGAGGGCCGCGGGGAGAGACCCGGGTTGGGCAGTGATCCACTTGTCGCCTTCATCGTGGCCCGAACCAATGGGTTCGACCAGTATGAAAGCGGCATTTTGGGATAGATCCAAGGTGCACTCTGTAGAGGCGGAGTACACTCCAATTGCTCCAGGTCCACCCACAGCTTATGTTCCGAGTTACAACACCAGTCCACCACCACCGACAGGTGTGCCGCCTTATAGTACATCACCGGGTCTGGGAAGGCCAGGCTACCTGCTCCCTTAGATCTAGACAAAAGCTGATGTCTCAACCGTGCACTCTTGTTCATCCATAGGAAAGTTAGAAATTGGGACCGCAGCTGGCGAAGGAACTTCACCGGGATTGACACTGGGAGCGTCTGGAGGAGATATAACAACCTAGGCATGACCACCATTTTTAGAATATTATTGCGTCCCAGCCACGTAAAGGTGGGACGGTCCCAGGAGGCCAGATCTAGCGTGATGCGTTTTTGAAATGGGATAAAATTCACGGAGAACGTTTTACGAATATCTGCTGGGATAGCAACACCCAGGTAGGTGATGTGTGTGTCCGCCCACCGAAATCTGAAAGAGTCCTTTAACTTCGCCAAACGTCCCTCCGGAAGAGAGACTTCAGCGCTTCCGACTTAGTCCAATTTAATTTAAAGTCTGTCAGTTGACCATACGCTCGTAATGCCTGCATGACATTGGGCAGAGAGATTTCGGGGTGTGTGATGTACAGCAGCAGGTCATCGGCGTAGGCCGTGACCTTATTTTGTCTCTTGCCACAGTCTAGCCCCTTAATGTCCGGGCTTCTGTATATAGTCCTAAGGAGCGGTTCAAGTGTCAGGATAAAAATAATGGGCGAGAGTGGGCAACCCTGGCGCGTCCCATTCGAGATGGTAAACGGCTCCGATAGTGTTTCATTGATACGCACTACTGCTGTGGGGTTCGAGTATAACGACCGAATCCATTCCTGCATGCCTGATCCTAGCCCAATGAAGTCTAGCATCTCCCTCAGAAATGGCCAGTTCACCCTATCAAACGCTTTCTCCGCATCCAAGGATAGCAGGAGGAGCGGCTGTGAGCGTATGCGAGCTAGATGGATCACGTTCAGGGTTCTGATGGTGTTGTCCCTGGCCTCTCGACCCGGGACAAAGCCCACCTGGTCATTTCCTATTAAGTCTCCTAGAAAGAGGAGAATGCAGGAGGCTAGGATTCGTGTAAACATCTTCAGGTCAGTATTCAGCAGCGAGATGGGCCGGTAACTAGCGCACTGTGCGGGGTCCTTCCCTGCCTTGTGGATTACCGTAATTTGTGCCCGAAGTGCATCACGTGGTAGCGTGTTACCTTCGAGGAGCGAATTAAAGGCCTCCAAAAAATGTGTCCCTAGGATCTCCTGGAAGGATTTGTAGTAGACTAGAGTTAGGCCATCCGGACCTGGTGCCTTCCCCGGTTTCATAGTCTTTAGGGCCGCCCCAAACTCCTCCACCGATATGGGATTTTCCATGCTTTTTGCAACCGACACGGGCAGGCGGGGCATGCCCGATTCGGTTAAGTACGCCCTGATCGCCTGTGTGCGTGTCTGGGACTCGGACTGACCAGCGTCCTGATGTAGGTTATAGAGGGCCGAGTAGAAAGAGTGGAATTGTCGTGCTATGTCCCACCTTGAAATGTGTCTCCTGTAAGAATGCTACATGAGACCTCTGTCTCCACAACTCGTTCAATAGGTTTGATCTCTTTTCGGGGTTATGAAGCCCCCTAACATTAAAGGAGGTAACATTGACAATCGGCATGGTGTACCGGTTAACTCACAGTTCTAGTAGAATCTCTTCTGGCGGGCTCGTACGGGGCTCCCCAGGTCAGTCGGGGTATCTCCTGGCTTCTCGGGATCGAGCACCAACACACAATAACGTGGACAAGACAGAGACACTAAGAGGGCAACCGAACAGACACGAGGACAAGACAATGAGAAACAGAGAAAAAAGAACACGAAGTATAGCACTAGATGCACCAAGGGTGAGGCTACTTACGACCCTAGTGCAAGGAAGAGAAAGAAAACAATCAAGAGAAAAAAAATAATAATAATAATAATTTTAGACAGGTACAACCCAGGCGTTCCTATGGATTAACTCTAACACGGAGAGTTAACACCTGGTATTTGGGGATAGAGACTAAACACAGCTGCCAACAGAGCGAGATATGGAGAACATAACTAAATCTTGGACAGCCATACGCCCCATGCGTACTGGATCCGGAGGCTAACAGCCAACCAGGGGCCCGGTCCTGCCCCAGCCCCGTCATACATAAAGCCAGTACAGGACCCGGTCCCTCTCCCATTACCCACCCCCTCCCCTCCCCCCAACCCATCTCAAACCCCCAGTATGTTAACACTGCTGCAACCATTAACTCCAATATGTCTAATATAACCACGATAGGGCCAATTGCTAATTATGCCACAACATATCACAGCACATCCCCGTTAGAGGAACTTCCCCGTCAACCCCTGCAAACCACCCAACATATCGATCAACGGGCCCCAGAGCAATCCCGCCAGGGGTCGTGGGGCAGGCAGCCGCCACCCATAAGTAGGTTCCCTAAATAGTTTCAGCAGATCCATAGTAGTGGGCCTAGTCCGGCTCTCGCCAACCCCCGGCACCCCCCGTCCAGGCAGGTAAGACCTGTCACTCCACCGGGAGGCGCTGGGCCTATTAGTCAGGTTCACGCTAACAGCATCTCAAAGAGCAAAGTTCCAGGGTTTGTGCCAGTAATGTCGTAGAGCCAATGAGCTTTCCAGATCTCCCGGGTGCTCCCTTCTCGTAGGTCGGGACGTGGATCGTGTGCGGGCACCTCTGATTCTCCTGGGCCCCGATGGTCTGTTGGGCATCGCGGTTGCGGCCTCAGCTGAGGGGACGTCTAGCCAGTCTGGTAGTACAAGAGGTTCACACTCCAGGAACGCTTCCAGGGCTGGGATTTGGCGTGGATGAGACAGTCTAAAGGATCGGTCACCTCTGCCAATCATCAGAGAGAATGGGTAGCCCCACCGATACGGGACACCGCCCGCCTGCAGTTGGTCTGTCAGGGGCTTGAGAAGGCGTCTACGGTATAGGGTTTGAGGGCACACGTCTGGCAGGATCTGAACGTCCGCCCCATCAAAGTCCACCAGTCCTTGTCTCCAAGCGTTGCGGAGGATTTCCTCCTTAACATTAAAGAAGTGCACACGGCATAACACATCTCTAGGCCTGTTCACATCTGGACCTCTGGGGCCCAGAGTTCTGTGGACCCGATCAAGTTCCAGTTGCTCTGTCGGGGGCTTACCCAGCAGACCATTGAAGATTGCAGTCACAGCCGCCCTCAGGTCCTGGCCTCCTGTAGCTTCAGGTATCCCCCGCAGCCTTAAGTTATTACGGCGGTTGCGGTTTTCAGCGTCTTCTAATCGCAACTGTAGCTGGATCGTCAGGGCCTTCTGCTTCCCCATGGCGTCCTCTAACTGTGATACTCGGGCTAGCAGTAAGGAGTCTGTCGTCTCTAGGGCCTCTAGTCGCTGTGCATGCTGGGCAACTCCTTCCCTTACCTCTGCGAGATCCGTGTGTTATATTTGTGTAATCATGGCCTGCATATCTTCCCTGGTCGGGAGCGCTGCCAGCATGGCACACAGGTCCGGCCTTCTAGAGGGATCCAAGCCATCCGTCGCCCACAGGGACTCCTGCGAGACCGGCGCCTCCAGTCCAAGGATCGGACCGCGGGCGTGGAGGAGCGCGGGGGGTCCGCGACTTTCTTGTACCCATAGACATGGGGCGGAATCACCCACCACACAAAACAAACAATATACATTTAAACTAAATTGTAGTCCATCACGGGAGGGAGCTTGGAGCGGTGGGTACTTTACAACACACAGGGACCATGGGGAACAAAAGTAGACACCTCCAGAGGTAAGGACAGTGTCAGGATGAATTCAGAGATGATTTGAGGATCGACAGCTGAGCACATATAAGCTACATTTTTTTATTATAGTTAAAGTACTTGAATGCATTTGTAAGATTTAATTCTCGAGTTTAGTGTTATGCAATCCATTGTTATGCAATCCATAAATATCTTTCAAATAAATAGAGCACATACTACATGTGTACATTATATAGTCAAAAGTTTGTGGATACCTGACCATCACACCTACTGTATATGAGCTTATTGGATGTCGAATTCCAAAACTGCGGTCATTAATATGGAGTTGCTTCCCCACCCCTTCCCTTGCTGTTATAAAAGCCTCCACTCTTCTGGGAAGGCTTTCCACAAAACGTTGGACTGTGTCTATGGTATTTGCACCCATTTATTCAAAATCATATTTGTGAAGTCAAATATACTGATGTACAAGAAGACATGTCTTGCAGTTGGAGTTCTAATTCAACTGTTGGTGTAAGAGGAGTTTGGCTCTCCCTCCCAGCACCGTGTATTTTGTTGTTCGAACCTTAGTTAGTAGGATTTAGTATTAGCAAAAAAATCACCTGTACCAAACCCCTAATCCTACTAAACTGATAACGGCTTGTCAGTTTCCTTATAAAGGTGTTTGGGTGGACACTGTATAGCCAATGTTATTACTGGGAATTTACACATATAATTAAATTTTCTCTTTGTCAAAATAACAAAGGCACTCTATGCCAAACAAAAGCTTTCCACATGATGTACACACTTCCACTAAAACATCTACATTATGCGTGTAATAACATTTTTGTACTTATATGTGTCACTATGACATATTGTCTTCACTTCATAGATTAAAGCCCATAAAGATCTACGTAGACTGACAGTCTAATGCTGAATTGACTCTGTTCTAAAAAGGAAGTTTACTAGGGCGCCTAATTTTCTGTGCCTCATTATGGATACAGTTCTCGTGTTGTTGCTGGGTACATTTTAGTACACGACTGGTGGAGCGAGTAATGCAGGCTATTATAACAATCTCCGCTCCAATCTTGTGATATGGCTGCACACTTCACTGATTGCCAGAAGTGCTTCCAGAAACATTAACTCATTTTCTCAAAGGGTGCCTGTACAGTGTCCAATGCAAAGGAAAAACAGATTTTGTTTTCATGTTACATAAGGTAGCAGTGAGAAAGAGAAATGTAGTAGGCTTTAAAACCAAACTCCAGATCAAAACGTTTTTAAAATAGAGTGGGGAAGAGTTGGATCTTCTGCCAGGTTGTTATTAAAGAAAACTCCAGGATGCACACCATTTTATGTATTTAGGTCCCCTTCAGTCACAGGAAGCAGTATAATACAAATTCCTGCTTTTCTTTTAATCCTTGTTTTTAGCAGCCAGTGATGTCACCTCCTAGCAGTGGCGTCACTAGGTGGGTGCGGGGGGTGCGGCCCCCACCCGGGTGACACCATTGGAGGGGTGACACCAAAATTACTCACAGTCATTTTGGTGTCACCCCCCTCTGAAAAGTCGGGCGCTCGCCGGGTGACTGTCCCCTCCTCTCTCTGCCGGCGTCCATCACCAAGATGGCCGTCGGCAGGTATCGGAATACTGCCGTGCGTGCGCGATGACGTCATCGCTAAGCACTCAATATATCCCAAACAGTTCAAATCCAATTTTTTAACGCCACTTAGCTCCCAGGCACTTTGTTCCCAAGCCCTGTGTGAGCAAGTGACGTCATGCGCGTGCGCAGTGACGTCTCGGCGGGGTGACACTCGGTGAAATTCTTCCTGCAGCCTGGAGGAGGATCTGTGAAATGAGTGCAGGTCATATCCATGCAGAGAGAGCTGACTAGATCTCCCATAAAGCATTGTGGAATAGAGGAAGTAATAGGAATGTATAGGCAGAGCAAGCAAGTGTATGGGCAGAATGGATGGTGGAGATGGGCAAAATTAAGGGTGGTATCCGTATTAAATGTACACTCACCCATCCACACACCGCTGCCACCCCCCTGAGGGTCCATTCATACTAGCCTGTTAGCAAAAAACATTTTTTATTTTTGCGGGTGGAAAGTGGAGTGGTATCACACACTGCTGGAGCTGTCACTGATTTTTATAAATATACTGTGTGTGTGTGTATGTATATATAAATCATATTTTGTTGCTTTTGCAGCCTGAAATGAAGACAGACGCAGTTTTAAAGTTTTTGTTTTATCCAGCTGTACATCCCAGTGAAAGATATAACACCAACACCAAAATGTAAACAAAATTCAAAAACAGAATCACTGAATTGGAAAAAGGATCACCCTTGTGATCAGTATTTTGTTGAACCACCTTTTGTTTTAATTACAGCCGTTAGTCTGTTGGGATATATCTCTACTAACTTTGCACATCTAGACTTTGCAATATTTGCACACTCTTCTTTACAGAACTGCTCAAGTTCAATTAAATTTAATGGTGACCGTTTGTGGACTGCAGTCTTCAAGTCATTCCACACATTTTCAATGGGGTTTAAATCTGGGCTCTGACTAGGACATGACAGGACATTCACCTTTTTTCTCCTTCAACCACTGTGTGGTCATTTTTACTGTGTGTTTTGGGTAATTGTCATGTTGGAAGGTAAACCTTCTTCCCATTGACAACTTTGTGGCAGATTTTCCTCAAGAATGTGACAGTATTTTGCCCCATCCATTTTTCCTTCTATCCTGACAAGTGCTCCAATCCCAGCTGCAGAGAAACCCCCCCCCATAACAGGATATTACCACCTTTTACTACGCTTTACTGTAGGAATGGTGTTATTTGGACGGTTGGCTGTTTGATTTCCGCCAGGCATATCGTTTGGGGTTGAGTCCAAACAATTAAATTTTAGTCTCATCTGACCAGAACACCTTTTTCCGTGAGGCCTCAGAATCTTCAAGGTGTGTTTTTGCAAAGCTCAGTCATGACTGCATGTTGCCTTTCTTGAGGAGTGGCTTTGTTCTTGCAACCCTGCATCCTGCAGCAAGCCTAATTGGATTTCCCAGTGAGGAGAGATTGTTTGCGGCGCTTTATTGCTTTGATTTTCCTCCCATACAAGCCACATTTTATGGAGAATTTGTGATATTGTTGTCACATGCACACAATGACCACTCTTTGTCATAAATTCCTGCAACTGCTTCAGAGTTGCTGGAGGCCTCTTGGTAGCCTATCTGACCAGTTTCCTCCTGGCTCCTTCATCCAGTTTAGAGCGACGTCCTGATCCAGGGAGGTAAAAGATAGGTCACCAGCACTCAAATAATTTAAATAGTAATGTCCATTTTAATGGACGTCTTTTTGCCTTGAAGAAGGGACCCTGTGCGGCCTGAAACGTCGGCTTTGTTGATCATTGTGACACAATTGTCCATTAAAAGGGACATTACTATTTAAATTATTTGAGTGCTGGTGACCTATCTTTTACTTCGTATCTTGCACGGTGCCATCCGTGGTGGTTGCTACAAGCACCATCGTTTTTACTGGCCGGGATTGCTGTAAGGTGTGCGGAGAGCACCCTCACCAACTGATCCAGGGAGGGTCTGTGTTGTACCAAATGCCTTCCACTTCTTAATAATAGACTCAGGGTTGGATTTCACCACAAGGCCAACCAAGGCCCGGCTTTGGGGCAGCAGGGAGTAGAGGGGCAGCAGGGATGTGGAATTCCTATCTCCCGACGCCCCGGACATGCAGTACCGGGTGCCGGGCTGGGTTGTTATTTACCACATTTAGCTCTGCTTTGGGCAAGCAGAGCTTAATGTACAGCGGGGAAGCTGCCGCTTGTTTTGTACAAATGATCTCAGTGATGTTGCCGAGATCACTTGTATGCAGCCCTGTGCCGCCCCAATGGGGCATAGAATATGTTGTAGAAGTTAGTATAGATAGAAGTTTTACATAGTGTGTTTGCCTATATATTTTCTCATAGTTCAATCCATCTGTTATCCTATGCTGCCATCTAGTGGCCTTTTGTTGTAATGTACATGTTTTTCTGTGATTCTTTGTGATGTCTACGATGTATTTCCTCTCTGTATGTAGCCCCACCCTTCTTCCTGTGTGCAGTACTTCCTGTGTCATGGCCACAGTTGAAAGCCACATGTAACAAGGACACACAGGTAATCTGCACAGTACGGAGGAAAGGCATCATTTTCTGACCGCACAATACTATAACCGTTCAACTGCTGTTCCTATCATCTGCTGTAACCTGGTGTAGAAGAATAAACACCTTTTTTGAATGAATCGGTATTGACGAGTTCAGCTATC
>NW_017306696.1:1039785-1081702 GCF_000935625.1 Nanorana parkeri | reverse complement strand
ATCCATACTTAGACAACTCTCAGAGACTATCAAAGATTGGGATGCTCCACTACCAATTGACAAGCTTTCAAAGTGGGAGTCCTGGAAACAATCTTTACATGCCTTAGATGGAATCTGTATACCACACTGCTACACTTCAGCTTCCCTTGCTACCAGTCAGAGGGAAGAGCTTCATATCCTTTCAGAGACATCTACTGTGGCCATAGCAGCTGCTGCTTACCTCAAGGTGAGAGACTCTTCTAATCACACCCACTTATATCTGCTTATACAGGCCAGGCATAGAGGTCTCAGCAAGGGATATATTTCGCTATCACAACGATCGGAGTCAGAATAAGCCTGCAGATCTGCCATTCTCCATGGGGGGGGTCTTCGCATTGAGGAACCTGGCCTTGGGGCAGCTGAGATGGTAAATCCGGCCCTGAATAGACTACTCTGTGCTTCTTGGCATTGATAAAGCCTTTGAAACTTTTTTTGTATCCATCTCCAGACCTGTGTCTGTCCACAACTTTATCCTGAAGATCTTTTGACAGTGCCTTGCCACTTATAGTTTATTGTTTGCTTCAATTGCACTACCAGGGACTGAAAGACTCCAGGAAAGCTCTTTTCATGCTGAGCTAATCAAAATGACCACAGCTGATCACAGGTGAAAGTCAAATGGATTTGTGTGCCATTGAGAAGGTGATTAGCTACACGTGATTGAGTTTACAAGTCATTTTTAGGAGGGGGTGATTCTTTTTCCAGCTCAATGATTCTGTTTTTGATTTTTTTTTTTACATGTTGGTGTTATATCTTTCACTTGGATGTTATACAGTTGGATAAAATAAAAACTGTGTCTGTCTTCATTACAGGCTGCAAAGCAACAAAATGTTATTATTTTAAAGGGGGGAGATTAATTTCTATACACAATGTATATATACAGTTGCGTGAAAAAGTGTTGGCCCCCTTCCTGATTTTTCATTGTTTTGCACGTTTGTCACACTTTAATGTTTCAGATCATCAAACAAATTTTAATATTAGTCAAAGATAAAAAACACAAGTAAACACAACATGCAGTTTTTAAAGGAAGGTTTTTATTATTAAGGTAAAACAAAATCCAAACCCACATGGCCCTGTGTGAAAAAGTGTTTGCCCCCCCTGTTAAAACATGACTTAACTCTGGTTTATCACACCTGAGTTCAATTTCTCTAGCCACACCCAGGCCTGATTACTGCTGCACCTGTTCGCAATCAAGAAATCACGTAAATAAGGCTTTACTGGCAAAGTGAAGTAGACCAAAAGATCCTCAAAAGCTACACATCATGCCGAGATCCAAAGAAATCCAGGAACAAATGAGAAAGAAAGTAATTGAGATCTATCAGTCTGGAAAAGGTTATAAAGCCATTTCTAAAGCTTTGGGACTACAGCGAACCACAGTGAGAGCCATTATCCACAAATGGTGAAAACATGGAACAGTGGTGAACCTTCCAAGGAGTGGGCTGCCAACCAAAATTACCTCAAGAGCTCAGCGACCCCACAACAACATCCAAAGAACTGCAGGCCTCACTTGCCTCAGTTCAGTATGCTGCAATTAAAAGCTTATAATTCATTTCATGGCCGCCCTGGTGCCAACATGTTAAATTCAAAATAAATCATCTGAAAAGAAGAATATAAATACTCACTTATACTCCCCATGTCACCTTACACCACTCTGTTGCTGAGGGGTTGTTCCCTAAAGTTTGGTGTTGAAACATCTGGGAGTTTCAGCCTCCTATTTGGTTCCTCCTGCGACCTTTGTGTCACTAAGTCACCCCCTCCCCTCCACCGATCAGCAGAAGTCACTTCTCTCTCTTCTTTACACTGTTCACTATCAGCTTTCACTCTCAACCTCTATTTGCCCAAGCCAACATTAACTTCCCCGAACCACATCCACATTACCTTCTCTCTTTTTCCCCACTCCGTAATTATCTCCTTTGTGCCTCCAATTTCATGTAATCCTGTCCTTCATCAGCTCGGGCTCTGCCTTGTCTTTTGTTTCTCCTCAGTTCGCTCCTATTCTGACCCTATTAATGTCCACGGTCAGCGGTCCCTACTCTCTCCCCTTGCCATGATCAGCTTTTACTTTGCCTCCTTTATTGCCCCTGGTCCACCCATTTGTTGTTGTTTTGTCTTCTCCTCCCCTCTCCTCTTTCACTTGAGTCCATTTTAAGCCGCCATTCATGTGAGTGTCTGCACTTCACAACTATTAACAGCTTTCAGTATTCTTTTTTTTTTCATATTACAATGTTTATTGAAAGTTTTCAGAATATAACAAAAGACATACATGCAATACAGTGAGCATACATTAAGACAATCACACTACATACGATATCCAAGGTAAGGGGGGGGCGGGGAGTTGGTCCCCTGGTCGGGGTGCCTTTGAGTAAGCGTGGCGCAATATGCGCATTCGTGCATGTGGCCAAACACTTCATAACAATATAGTGATGGAACCTTGTAGGGATCGTAATGTGGTGAAGTACGTTGTGGGGAGAGAGATAGGTAGCATTTGGAAGTAGAATAAGATCTTAGGGAGAATCATCATTTTGAGGGTGTGCTTTTAGTATTCTTAAAATTATGGCCAGGCCCAAGCATTGTCACATACCCAAGGGAATAAAGTCAGTGAACACCTTAGCTTCCCACACCAGTCAACATTAGGGATTATAGTGATAACTGCAACTGAGCCAGGAGTATCGAGGGAGCACTGACAACGTAAATATCAGGGGTTTGTGAGGAATGGGGGTCCTTTACAAAGACTCCTGAATGGGCAAGCTTCTTCAAAGTGTAGGTCCAGGAAAACAGCTATATATACAATTGAATTACATATGCTGAACTGTATTTGACAATGTTTTTATAATCTTCTCCAACTACTTCAGCCACACAACACAGCTAGGAAGATCGAACTAGTTATTGGTTCAGTTTTACTGATTTCTGGCTTACTGTTATATGTAATGATTTGGCTGTTTGGCTGTGGGGTCCTGTGTAATAAGACCATACATTTGCTTTGAGTGTAATTTCCCAAAGCAGTTTATTTAAATAATGACTGCTAATGTCAGCTCCCTAGTCAACTCCTCCCATACTCGCCTCCAGGACTTCTCTAGAGTCTCTACCATCCTCTGGAACTCTTTACCCCAACCTGTCCGTCTATCTCCCACCCTGACTGTCTTTAGGCGTTCCCTGAAGACTCTTCTCTTCAGGGAAGCCTATCCCACCTCAACCTAACCACTGAACCATCACATTCTCAAACAATTCATCCCCACACAGCTACCTCCTCATGTATCATTTCCCCCTCCTCTTTCAGATTGTAAGCCCTCAGGGGCAGGGCCCTCCTTACCATCCTGTCTTGAATTGTATTGTAATTGTAATGTCTTCCTTACATTGTAAAGCGCTGCGCAAACTGTTGGCGCTATATAAATACTATGTAATAATAATAATAATAATGTCCAGGAAACAGTTCAAGTGAGTTATATTCTCCTAGTGCAGGGCTATCCCGGATGAACAAAACTCTCCAACAGATTCCCACAGTTACCCTATTTCCAAGGGCGTAACTAGAAATCACAGGGCAAAAAACAGGGGAGTGTTCCAAGTGAGGATCACAGAAAGTGGTTGCTTAAACAGACCGAGACCATTAAATCTTATAAAAATATAAACTTTATTATGTTTTACAAAATGGTCTCGGTCTGTTTAAGCAACCACTTTATGTGATCCTCACTTGGAACACTCCCCTGTTTTTTGTTCAAACCTTGGTTGCATGACCTTAGATGACCAATTATAGGAATGCACATAAAGGGATTTGTATAGT
The DNA here is from genome assembly GCF_000935625.1 of Nanorana parkeri. Lineage (NCBI taxonomy): Eukaryota > Metazoa > Chordata > Amphibia > Anura > Dicroglossidae > Nanorana > Nanorana parkeri. The sequence goes on along the minus strand of NW_017306696.1, from coordinate 1,077,888 downwards.
ATATCGGAGCTCCAGGGAATATACAATTTTTCTTCACAGAAATCACAGGGCCCCATAGCAAGATCTTGTATGGGGCCTTGTGATTTGTAGATAAGTCCACCTGATAACCCAAACAGCCCACCTGAGGGTGACCCTGCAGGTGACCCTGCAGAGCCCACCATAGACGCTCTATGGTGAGCCCTGCAGGGTCTCAGGTGGGCGGTCAAGCCCTCTTACCTAATGGTGATAATTTTTGTTGCGCTCAGTCAAAGTGTATATAAATAAGTGAAATTATCTCATGCTAATGAGTATGGTTAAGATCAACAATTCAAAAAATGGAAGTGAAAAATCTGTGCAACAAACTATAAATTTGGATTTATATGGATTTTTATATATGTCCCAACTATAGATGCACGTGTATAAATGCAAATGTGCTAATCCACAATTCCACTCTAATTAGTGCATAGTGCTTAAAATCTTATACTCTTGTTGAACATATATGTGGCATGGCAAGTATCAGGTGCACAGGTGAAATAGTTTCACTATAATGACATAATAGTAATACATCTACTGCTACAACATATCTGTCCATACACCCACCAGGTGTTTCTTAGAAGGAAAAGAAGATGGATTTACTTTCCTTTAATTAAAGGCATCCTTTTGTCCAAAAAGTCATATGCAATATATCCTCATCGTGTGAAACGATTATATCCCAAACTCGATCTCTTTATTTGTAATAATCGGCCGCCTCTTCAATCCCACATGGATGGGCAAACCTTGCAGCTCCCCCCTTCCTTTTCATTCAAATCACACTACACTGTTGCATCGGCGGTGGTATCCCCTGTGATGTCTCAAAGGAGAAAAAGATGTAGATAAAGAAAGGGGAGGGCGCCTAAGTGTAGTAAAAAAGTTTATTCTTCCAGAACACACAAACAAATGCACTTACGAGATCGTAGGTTAAAAATCACATATAACGACAGAATCCTCAGATATTCGAGGCAAAGGCAAGTCTCTCCCTTGACGCGTATCATCTTTTGACTTCATCAGAAGGGCCCTTCTGATGAAGTCAAAAGACGATACGCGTCTTAACCATATTAATTAGCATGAGATAATTTCACTTATTTATATACACTTTGACTGAGCTCAACAAAAATTAGCACCATTATACACGATTATAATAATCACATATTGTTGCAGCTGGTCTATTGTTTGGAACACAATTATACTCCTAGCGCAGCTATTGTTATTCATCAAGCCCTCTTACCTGTCTGGCCGATCCTCTGTCCGCCTCCTTCTCGTCCACGATCGCTGGCGTCACTGGGCCCCTCCATCATTGGACCCCACCTCGTAGAACGCTGGGCCCGCATCCCCATCGTGTAGACCTGCCTCCTCGATCGCTGGGTCACGCCTCCTTCATCGGTGCTGACGACGGGCCCAGCCACCTCCCCCGAAGCTGCTGGTTATCATCGACTCAGCAGCTGTGAGGAGGTACGCGCCGCTGCACATGTGAATTGCTGCGTGTTTCTCCTCACAGCCGCCAGTGACAGCCAGCAGCCTGAAATGCCATAGCGACCCAGGCGACCCACACGGCATCAGGGGGATGTCCTGGCCGGGCCCCCAAGTGCCCCGAGGCCCCATAGTGGCCGACTGGGTCACTATGGTGATTGTTACGTCACTGCCTATTTCATTATCTTCCCAACGTTCCTTGTTATTTTGTGTACAAACTTTCTACCTCAGTATTCAGTCCCACCAGCTGTCAGAAAGAGGGGTGGGCAATGCCTGTTTTTGGGCATTTACTTATTTAACTTTGCAGAAATGATACATACTCTTGTATGAGTAAAGTTAGAAAGGAGTTCTAAAGTCACAGACTATACTACCCCATTATAACATCAGCATTATAATAGGAATATATAGAGATGTTACAGTTATTCTAATAATGCAATCAAAGCTTTCTTGCAAGAAAATCTATTTTATGTAGTGAGTGCTGCCTTCCATCTGCCCATCACTTTCACCAGCTTCCTGGATTCCCAGTGTGCTTTGCATCTCTTTCTCTGCTGCTTGATGTGATGCAATCTCAATTCATCAAGACTACATATCCCATCATGCAATGCTTTCAGCAAGCAATAATTATGTTACATTGTTCGGAGGCTGAGTTATAGTTCCGAAGGCAGGCTTTGTGAGTTGTGACACACTAAGTGCATATTCACAGGGCTGAGTGCAATTGTGTCAGTGATTGAGGAAGTACTGTATATCATATGGGCATCTAGACTGATATGGTTATTAGGGGTCGGATTGGATTTATGAAAATTCAATATAGAAACACATATTTGTTTTTAGTTTTTGACCATAGACACCCTTTAAATATTATTTAGATTTCATATTCATAATGCTCCTCTTTCCTTGCACTAGTCCACATACTAGTATGCAGACATCTCAGTGAGCTGCTTACATCATTAAAAGAGAGTTTATATATAGGGTAATACTGCATGCTGTCTGCTGTATATGTTCAGGTGTTAGGATACGTTTCAGCTTCATGTCCCTTTTACTACATAGCAGCTGTGTGCTCTAAATGTAAAGCTATAATTAGCAATGGACGGGAACAAGCATCATTTATCAGGCCTGAGCACTCACTGGCTGTCTCTGCAATGTCTTTTAGATTGTGTCATTTACCAGCTCAAAACTCTTGCTCAGTTTGTCTTGCTGAACAATCGCTTTTCTCTGCAACAACACGGCTTAGACGATTTACTTCCAGTTGATTTCTTTCCATTTTAGCACACACAGTATGAAAGAAGCAATGGTCTAAAAAATTAAGGGGGGCAGAAAGTGGAGTACAATGTAATACTGAACACTGTCAACATTTTTCTAATAAAACATAAAACAAGCTGAAGGGGTTTTCTTTTTATACCTTTTTCAGCAATAATCATAAAATTAAAGTGACACTAAACTCAGGCGTTAAATCTTAAAAATACATTCAAGTACCTTAACTAATAACAAAAATGTATCTCATTTATGTATCACTGGGCTGTAGATCCTCAAATCATCTCTAGATTTATGCTGACACTGTCCTTCCTTCTGGAGGGTGGCTACTTTTGGTCTCCATGCTCCCTGTGTGTGTTGTAAAGTAGGCACCGATCCAAGCTCATTCACGTGATGGACTACAATCTCATGTTTAGTTTACTAATTTATATTGAGATTGTAGTCCATCGCAGGAGTAACCATGGCATTGTGTGTTAGGATGTTTAGTGACTAAGCCAATCAATAAGCTTGGGGGGCCTGGTGAGCTGGCTGAGAAGGTATTCATTATTTGAGACACTTCCTGGCACATGGTCTTCCTTCCTGAGCTTTGGCCTGCTGGAGATGTTACTGTGAGAGCTATCTTGCAGGCCTTTGGGCCTAGGGATTGGTTTGCTACAGGAATGCTGTTGGCAGTGACAAGTGATGTCCTGTTCTGGCCTAGAGGAAGCAAATTGCAAGGTATTAATTATTTGAGACACTTCCTGGCACATGGTCTTCCTTCCTGAGCTTTGGCCTGCTGGAGATGTTACTGTGAGAGCTATCTTGCAGGCCTTTGGGCCTAGGGATTGGTTTGCTACAGGAATGCTGTTGGCAATGACAAGTGATGTCCTGGTCTGGCCTAGAGGAAGCAAATTGCAACTGTATCCCATAAGAGAGGTGGTGAGTGACTGGTTGAGGAGCCATGTTCTAAGGTAAAGTGTATCTATAACTAAAACTTTTTGTTTTGTTTTAGATAGAGTGGGAAGGGATTAGAACTCCAGTCAAGTTTTACTGCCGTCAGAGACTCTGTCAACTTTTTATTGCTGTCTGTGTCCCTGTTGCAGATTTTCCCTCACTTCCTATCTGGTAAAATGTTATCCCTAGAATAGAAAGTGAGGAATATCTCTCCAATGTAGCCCCCGGTTTCACAATTTCCATTTCCACATTCTATGCAAAAAACGACAAAAAAACTTTCGGGTGTAGATACACCTAAAGGGGCTTATTCATAGATCTTTTGCTATTCTGTTCACATAGGACTACTGCCACTAGATGACACTGAGAAGCATAGAAATGCCCTTGGCTCTATCTAGTAGCTGTAATGATGGGAAGCCTAAGATGATGAGGGAGATATCTCTTGCTGCTCCAGTCCAAGCACTCTGGGGTAGTGGGACAAAGACTGCAGGAACGGCACAAGTGCAGTTGAATGATGATGATGCCACTGATGTCGCTGGAACTCATGAGTCCTGTTGTTGGAAGGTGAGAGAAAATGCGGGTCACCAATAAGGAGAGGACAGGAGCAAGCTAAGTTCAGCAACAGCCTTGTGAGATGGTACCAATATGGCAGGCAGAGTCAGGCAGAGTCAGCAACTTGCAGACAGTGAAGTACCAGAGTTAAAGACAGAAATAGTAGTCAGGAAACAAACTAAGGGCCAACACAAGTGCAGCTAAGCCAAGGAGAATCACAGCAGGGTCATAGAACAAGCCAGGTTTGTAACCAAGATCAGCATCAGATCCAGAATTGCAAGTCACAGAATAGTGGAGGATATCTCAGCACTGGAGTGTTGCAGGTCTCAGCCTGCCTGGAATAGCCCATTTTCCCAATGAGCGTGCATGCATGCCCATTGCCTGCTGCAAGACGTACACAGACTTGCCTGCGCAGGGATGAGCAACCGTGCATAATCCTGTGATGGAAAACTATGCACATGCTCATGAGTAGAATCTGGCTATGTGAGCTGACTTGATCTTCCTGACACCTTTGAACTACCTACTCTACCTTCATTTTTGTGGAATTTCCCTGTTTGAAAGGGCAATGGGGTAGATATCTTCATTTCTGATTCACACATATGCCACGCAATTCTGCAATTACATTTTTTCATACAGCTTTTCAAGTGCCCAGTTTGAAACATTTGCAGATACTTGGACGATAAATGTTCAGAGGCTTAAAGTAAGCCCATTTGTTATCCATTCCTTGTAAAAAAGGTTCCCAGCCTACAGAGTAGGTACCTTCAAGTGACTGCTGACATGCTTATTTTCTCCACAGAGCATCATGGCGCTCTGCCATGAAAATATGGACCATGCCTTCTGTCGTCGAGCTCTGGCTATGTTCAGAAGAACTCAACTGGCTTTTGTGGATTCTGGAGAGTTGTGAAGATAATCCAAGTGTTCAAGCTGTCACTTGGCTGCTGTGTGAAACTGAGGCCACTTTAAAAATAAAGGTCATCATGCAGGTTAACACCTAATCTCTATAGGTTGAACTCGATGGATGTTTTTTTTTTCCAACCTGACTAACTATGTAACTGTGTAATACTCATCAAAATCTGCTATATCACTTTAGCATTATGATGTACAAACTCTTTTTATCACTGCCATATTCCACAATGTTCCTGGGACTAATCACTTAAGCACCACCCACAGGCATAGAGCCTAATGCCCATCAACGTTGCAAACAGCAATTATTCACTGTTTTGTAACTCTTTCTTTAGATAGTGAAGCATATTTAATGGGTCTGTATGGTGACTAGGGAATGTCAAAGGGATTCTGCATTTTTTGTTGGTAAGAGAATTTGGCCCCAACAATCCAGTAAGCCATGTCACATATGTATTTTTGTCCCCTTATGAATGATTGAATAAATAACAATACCATTGACACAAACAACACAAGTTTATATCTAACTAATGAACCTTAGTGACATATTACAGGTCTTGGAAGTGGACCTGAATTCAAAAAGTGAAGATCTGCTATGTCAAAATCTAGAAATGTTAACTGCGCCTAAGCAGTATTCTGAAAAATGTTCTTTGTGTGGAACTCCTCCTAAAATATAGCAGTGCACTTGCTTGGTGAAATAATTGGAAATATAATGTAATAATACATTGAAACTATCAGTATCCTTTCAAATCTGCATGATTAAATTCCTGATGTGAAAATGTATAGTTACAGTTACCTGTGATGATTAAAAAGCAGCGGGACTGTGACGGTGCCATCATACTGCTGATTTAGCTCTATAAACATAATTTGACCCTGCAAAAAGTCTATTCTAAATTACAATAGGTGAATAATAACATAAAATAACATATTACCACCAAATCTTTCAGTCCTTTCAAATGCATTGCTAAAGTCTCAGTACAGTATTGCTATTCTCAACTATTAGCTCCAGTACCTGGATACAGACCGGTGTATATACCCTTAACTTCATACAGATCTGTGCCATCATGCCTGAAACTTCAATAATAGTTGTTAAAACCTAATTTTTTACTTCTGACAAATTACCATTACTTGGAAAGGGTTTCATGAATGTAAATTAAAAGCTACATCGTTTCTGAATGTTCTATAATACTATGCTGTAACTTCACTTGCAACAGAATTTGTTTAAAGCTGAACTACCGGCAAATAGGTAAATACACAGATAAAATACAAATAAGGGAACTGTCTTACCTGCCATAGGATGTATATTTCTGTCCATCCAGTTCTAAGATTTACACAGCTCCACTATGCCAAACAACTCTGTCTGGCAGAGGAGAAGACCGGATTTTCTCTGCTCTAGTTCAGTAACACTTACAGGTCTCTTCTCAGCTCTGTGACTGTTATACAGGGACTGCAAGAGGGTAATACCTATTTACCTACACTGCTCGCATTAAAATATGTATTTAAGCATGCACTAAGGAATACGGAACTGCATTTATTTGGGTCTTTCTATCTCATACTTGCCAACTGTCCCGGATTTACCAGGGCAGTGCGTCTTTTTAAAGAACTGTCCTCAGCTGTGCCCCAGGCTAATTTGTGAATTTGTGGCTCACTGAGTCTTACTCCGCTTAATGATAGTGTGCAGAGTCATCTACACATGCTCTATAGCTGGAGGGTGGCATGGTACAGGCTTCATAACACAAGCCACCGCCACAAGCAGGCATTTTTAGTAGCCAATCCTAACAGATGCTCTACAGGCTTCAGAGCACAAGCCACCTCCACCAGCAGGTGGTTCCGGTAGCCGATCCTAAGAGATGCTCTATGGCAGAAGGGTGAGGCAGTACAGGCTTCAGAATACAATGCACCACCTCCCAGTATCCGATCCTATCCTCAGAACCACAGGTCACTTTATTGGGAGAGACTAGTGAGTTCTCCACAATGAAGCCATGTTTTTAAAGTGTGGAGCTGAGTCAGCATGTCATGGTTAATGAGAACGGTAGTGTTTACTGCTGGCAGACATAGCCAGTTGCTAGGAAAGTAAAGAAAGTGTTTGGTTTCAGGCAAACAAACACAAGTTCCTCCGCTTACTAAATGTCTCCCAGCTGTATTCCGCTAGTGCAAACTGGGTAAAAAATACGGAGATACAGAATCTGCATAGTGCTGTTTCTTCAAGGTCAAAACTATCCGCAAATGCAATGATGGGGTTTATCGCTAATTGAATTCAGAATGTATACTGTACGTATATATTAGCTTTCATTAGTTTGCACAGGGCCACTGATTGTCTGCTCTATTACATATGTCTTATATATGAGATATACAGTACTTTAAATTTAAATTGTACAATAGATGAACAATATACCTATTTTACTACAATGCTCTATAAATAAATGACCTTGCCCTAGATAAAGTACATTCTCCACCTACAGTGGCTTGCTGGACACACGCCAAAAAAAGAAAAAAAAAATGTCGCTTTTTTTTTAAATATTGCCAACTATGATATCTGCCTGGTGCTCAGCTTTAAATCCTGGATTAGACTTTATTATCGTATGAAGAACTTTATGACGTATTCAAATCAGCCTTTCTAAAAGTAGAAACAGCTTCTGATTAAATTACATTCATGGCAGGCATACAAGTGAATGTGTCATCCACTGGGGTTTTAAAACAATACATAGCCTTTGCTGACTCAGAATATGCAGTGCACCCATGCTTAATACAGTTTAGGTTGGTAATTATGATCAGCATAAACAAAACTGAAAAGAGGAATTGTTTTTGTGTAAATTACAATTTTACATAGCAAACTTGTAAGAAAATGTATTTTTACAGAAGTAGTTTTCGTTTTCAAGAGTCTTCTATGGATGATTGGGTTACATGTTTCCCAATGTGCCTATAAAATAGATTCAAAGCAGAGGAATGGCAATGGAAAGTAGATACAATTTGCTTTTGTACAGCTGTTATGCTTTTTATTATTTTCTGTTATTTAAAATGATTTGCTTCTGCTTGTGCTTTAGTTTTGGATATAACCATAAATGTGTTGAGTGGGATGAAAAAGGCGAAATAAATCAAGAGAAAAACAGTGCCAGGTGTTAAAGGGTAATTTGTGCCAGGGTATGCCAGCAATGTTATTAGCTGCTGCCAAATGTTTCTTTGCTGCAAGCATAACACAGGTCTTCCTTTTCTGCCAAACATATAATATATAATGAGGTGAAACTTTCCATTTTGCTTACTGTATTTACATTTCGATAGAGATTCAGAATTTATCCAGTTATAATACATATTTATTTAGAACACCATAGGTGTGATTGTATAATGGATTGTAATTGTATAAAAAGCAAGTAAGCTCTGTAGCCCAGTGCAGTATTAAGAATCCAGCTTTCTAACCTCCCAAAACAGTTGCTGTACTAACATGCATCTTTAAATGATCTTCACTGGGCCTTAGGAATCATTAGAACACAAACATAGCTCCTTGGTTAAGCTTCTGGCCAACCTTTTTCCACCATATACATCTTCCGATTGGTCACTAAATGGGATAGTTGACCTCAGTGGTCAATAGGAAGGCATAGAGAGCAGGAGAAGGCAGACTAGAAGTGCAACCAGAAGGTCACGATTTGGTCATTATTTGTGGGATGGGTTTTTGTGGCTATTGGGGCACAAAATAGATCTTTAATGGAAGCATTGGTGGTGCCTTCTTTAAGGACTGTAGGCACTTTTGGGATGTAAGAATGTGCCACAGGTTCCCTGGTTAAAGAAGTATGGGAAATTAATAAATCGTCTAAGACAAAACTGCCCAGTTAAACCCTTCCCAAACATCACTGTCTTACAAGAAAAAAGCCACCTGCAGGTAATATTTAAAATTACAGTATTTAGGGATTTTTTTGCTTAAAGTATAACCAAACTATAGGTAAAACGTATTGCCGAGGTTTACTAGCCATTCAATTATATTAAAAAGAAAAGTTTACACATACCTTTCATTCCTTGAAATTTGCATGACTCTTTTCCTGGCAGCCTTTTCTTACGGTGGCTTTCTAGTTTTGCATCAATGTCCTACATGCAGTGCACCTTAGGCTAAATCTATGGATGCAGATTTCAGGCATTAGCACAGTAGACTGTAGTCTCAATTGGGGGAAAGCATCCTAGGGTGACAATGCTGCATACTGAATAAGTGTTGTCTGCATAAGACAGAAAGTGTGCTACAGGCAGGATCACTAGGTGAAAACTAAGGAAAAAAATCTAGAAAGAAAAACTAATGAAGCCATCACATCCAAGAACCGGTCGGTAAGTTGTAATATATTAAATTTTTTCGTTTTTCGTTTGGTTTAGATACACTTTAACTGAAAGAATTCCTCTTGTAAAAGATATCTGATTAACGGTGTTGGTTTGCTCAACCAAGTATTTCCTTTAACAGTCTGGACACTGCTTTATATTTAAAGCGTATGTATAGCCAAAACTCAGGCCTGGATGAATTGGGAAAGGCTTAAAACCCTGTCAGGTTATTTTTCTGTGTTCCGTTGGGTAGATTTCCCTTCACTTACTGTCTTGGCGATTTCAGCAGGAGGGTAAAAGAAATCTCCCAAAGTGAGGGGAAGGCCTCCTTTTTTCATTATCAATAGGAAATCAATAGGAAAAGTGCCATTAATTAATCATTAATGCATGCCCATGTTCCCACATTGTACCTCAATAATCCTAGAGTGTATTTCCACGTTTGCAGTCAAATTTGAGAACCCCCACTATATGTTTATGTGTTCCTATTTACATAGCATTCCTAAAAATAATTTTAAGGGTATTTTTCTTACATTTTAAGCTGTTTCATCAAAGCAAGATTATACATTGGAAGCTATTTCTTTGAAAAGATGATAATGGAACGATTCTTTACTATTTATAGCTCATATTGTGAGTGACCTTACAATGCAGTCTTCTGACTGTTTTCACAACAATGTTGGTTCTGTTTCCTCACCAATCGCAGTTTGGGAAGCATATAAAATGACCATGAGGGATCACATTATATAGCTAGATGAGGCTGGGAAGAAGGAAAGGCTGCTGAGGGTAATGAAACTTGAGAAGGGGTATGATGCTATCTCTAGAGCTCTCAAATCCAACCCTTCACACTCCCTCCACATTCAATTACAGAAGATCCAGATGGACTTTAATCTTTGCCTGACTGAATGGGCTGAACATGCTGTGAGATGGACTAGAGGTACTATCTGAAGAGTAATAAAACTGATACCATGTTGGCTAACCTCTTGAACAGCTTTAGCAACTTTTCGCCCCACCACCCTTAAAACTAAGACCCGGACTTTGACTAGTAATCCTGTTATTATTCTGAGGGAATTTCAACATTATCTCTCTAAGCTAAATTCACAGAACTCTCCCTTCTTGGAGGACAAAGTAGATTCATTATTTCATAATATTACCTTGATTTCTCTTCCTCAATCTTTCTTCGACCTCGCTGAGACTCAAATCACCACTGAGGTGGTTCAACTCACTACGAAATCAAAAATTGGCAAGAAAGCAGGTCCGGATGGCTTTTCAGCGTTGTTTTACTATAAAATGTCTGATGTAATTTCCCTACATCTAGCTTTGGTTCTTTAATACGGCTAGAGAGGGACAGGTTTTTAGGTAGTGACATGTTGAGGGCCCATGTTGTTATGCTCCCCAAACCAGGTAAAGACCATCAACTATGGACAAATTACCATCCAATCTCTCTCTTAAATATACTGTAGATGGCAAGTTGTTGGCTATAATCCTTGCTACACGGCTCAATACCCACCTTGTTCAGTTAACACATTGTGGCCTTCATCCCTGGTAGGCAGACAGGTGACAATGTACATAGAACGCTGATTCTGCTTGCTTTAGTTCAAAGAAGGCAACAGAAGTGTATGTTTATTCACTACCAATATTCTCACCCTAGAGAATGCGTACATTTTGTGTTAGTGGTACCTTGCCCCTACTCATTGCTAAATTTGTGCCAAATTAGAATCCAACTGGTTTTGGAGCAGTCCCGAACAAGGCAAGATGGATCATTTATAGTGGACATGTACCAAGGTGGATAAGTTGTGGATACGCATTTATCATTTAATTGGAAATTCGCTACACAAAAATCTTTTCAGGAACCCATGGCTGGCTCTATTGCATACATTGATTGTTGTTTTGGCCAGTGCTAAACATAAATGAGTATCTTTCAGATTCAGAGCTACTAGGCTGACAATTGCACATGCATGGAAAATGCCCTCCGTTAACTATCATGAAGTGCTCTGAATGGTGATGGAAATTATGGTTAATGAAAAAATGACTGCTATTTTACTGGATGCTATTTTACATGCAAAATTTTTGACAGTCTGAATACCCTGGTGGGAACATATGCACCTGAAGGGAACCAGTGCAACCCCTTCTTATTCCTTTAGTTGGGTATTATTTACAGCCCCTGAGAGCGGGGTGGGGGGGGGGGGGTTACTTCTATCCATTTTACCTTCCCCTTTTTTCCCCTCCTATTTCCTTTGCGGTTCTTCTTCCTGTATGTCCCTTTTATCTTACTTTTCTCTTGTTTTTTTTTTTTCATTTTCCTTTTCTCTATTCTTCCTTCATTTCTTTTTCTTCTTGTTGTGGGAAATTTGTCACTCCCAACAATGGACATTACTTTTTTTTCTTGTTTCTCTAGCGGACCATCCCCTCAGAGGTGGTGGGTTTGGAGGTGGGTGCATAGTCATAGACTCCTCAATGCCATTCTCTATTTACAGTACTTTTTACACACTCCTACAATATGTTTACACCTTTGATTAGGTTGCTATACCTACATGCGCAGGTTCTATTTTGTATGTATATTCTCTTTTGATATTTTTCATATTTTGTCTTTTTGGAAGTTATTTCTTCCATAATCTATATTGTTGCCACTTTGCCTTTAATAAAATTCTTGTAAAAAAGCAGATGACAATTCTGAGAGCATTAACATAACACAGTGCAGACACAGCTGATTATGGCAAACACAACTCCCCAGCCCCCTCATACAAATTACATTTAAAGGGAGAACTAAGTAGAATTTTTTAGTCCTGGAGATTTCAGAAAAGTGTCAGAATGTTAGCATTTTTTTGTAGGTTATGTTATGTGAATGAGAACAGGTAACAAATATAAGGCAAGTGTTATTCCAAATGTAGAAAAACTGTTTAAGGTATTTCAAATTGTATGTAATCCTATTAGTAAGGTTAATACAGCACACTGTCTAATGTAATCAGCCATAAGAGGCTGTGAATTGTTTACTGCACTGATTTTGTCATCTCGGTTCAGCTAATTTGGAATGTTAAAAAAACAACACTTTAGATAGAGGCCCATGTGATAATTCGTATCTGACCTTGGACCAGGAAGGTGAATATAGCCTGACAATGTTATACAGTATTTAGATAATTAAATTAGCAAGATACTTTTTATATAATTTAATACATGCATTATTTTTGCAATTATACTTTCCTCCCTCTGCATGCATGTGTAAGAAGCCATCATTGTTTGCATAAGTCAGATTTAATACAATGCCAGGGACAATTCATCTCTTCATACAATTAATAAAATAGAGAATAAATCAATGTATTTACCACCATTCCCAATTCATTAGTAGTGTGCTAAGCAGAATGAAAGTGCACACTTTTTCTCTCACTGTATGCCAGCAATCAGGAATCAGTTCAAAGATCCTACATATACAAAAGAAACAACAATGGGATTGCAGCATTAAATCTTTATTAATTCAGTCACAATATCATCAATTTCCATCAATGGCAACAGTTTCTGGTCACACAAGACCCTTCCTTAAGCCACAAAATTCATTACAAACAAAATAACAATGCTCATACAGATGTATATAATCTCCACCAGATGTGACCCTTTTTTATTAGGTAATCTTACAGATGAAGTCACACTAAAAATGTTTATTTTATCTGCCAGGGGACCAAATGCATATATCAATCGGTCCCGGGGGCCCCGATTCAGAATATATGCATTTATTTAATGTTAATTCTGGCTGTAGCTCCATTCCAGCCGGAAACCTAAAATATGGGCATTCCTGTGGGATGGAGGTACAGCCAGCACTAAGCTCCCACCCCCTTCTCCCCCCCAACTGTTTGTTTACTATAATAAATGAACAATCAACACTATAGGGCTGTGTGATAGAGCTGCCAGCTGCTAGTAAACATACAGGGCAGCATCAGCTCTATCTCACAGCTCCAACAGTGCTGATTGTTCGTTCATAAAAGAACACTCAGCGCTGGAGGGCTATGTGACCTATCTATCATGTATACAACCCTGTTGGGGCCAGTACAGTGTACCAAACAGCCCAACAGCATTGCTGCAAAACACTTTATGTTGGGACCTTCGTTTAACCCTGTTTTGGATCTGAATACCTTGCTGCAATATACATATCATTTGGATAAGACTTTCTATTTAACTAATCGTATGCTTGAACAAATATTCAATTGATGCATTCATTACCTTATTTGAACCTTTTCTGTTGAACTTTCTCCTAATCCGTGGTAATCTCACCTAATTTAACCCCATGGGGCAGTAGGGGGTTATGAAGTAATACTTACCCTGTCCAATTAAACAGAACCCCTATCTATTTTTGGGACGTGATGTCAGGAACTCCAAACTCTCCGCTCTAGACTGAGAGTGATGCCTGGAGTTCAGTACTGATTGCCATTATAGATACACAAGAAAAAACAAACCCTCAGTCACTCCTCTCTCTCCGCAGTTGAGGTTCACTACCAAAGACAGTTGGGCGTGACACGAGTTTACAATTGGACTGAGAGTTATAGGAGACGATTTTAAGGTTTAAGGTGATGTTGTGCACAATCCAAGTGGACAATCATCATCATCAATATCATCTCCATTGTCAGCAAAACCTACTCCTTTTTTGGCCACCCAGGGCAAAGGGGCCAGACAAAGATCAGGAGACAAAACACGGTTAGATCAATGTTACTATAAGAACAGGATTAATATGTTTTTTTATAGATCGATAGGTATCAAAAAATCCAATTACATCCAACCACTCCAAATATGAGAATTGACAATTCATTATCTGTTAAAAATATGAACTTGCAGACTAAAAGTAAAATAGCAGCATCTACTACCGTTGTTCTAGTAAACGTGTTTATTGAGAATGCAGAAGGACATTAATCAGTTACTTTGTAACAAACGATTACACTGTGTCCCTAATAATCTAACTAGAGAAAATAAAACATTTTTTAGTTAGAGCAATTAAAATCTGGGACTCGCTGCCACAAGCAGTGGTATCAGCAGAGAGTATTGAATCATGCAAAAAACATTTAGATACCTTCCTCAGAGACCGTAACATACAGGGGTACAGGTACTCTTAAAAAGTAGACCACACAGTAGCTCGTGTACACACACACATGCACAATCACAAACAGACACACAAGGGCTGAACTTGATGGACCTGTCTTTATTCAACCTCAAATACTATGTAACTATGTAAATTAGCATTACACTTTGTCAGAGAGGCAACGGAGACATACGGAGCAGTTACAGGGAACACATAGGGGTTTTGTACATATTGTCTTTCTGTATTATGGTCAAGAACTAAAATGACCGTTCATTGCATATTAATATTTTGTGCTTTTTACCAAGAAGGTTGAGCTTTGGTCACCTTTTTACAGGTCTTCCAAAAAATGCTTAGCAGTCTGTTGGAAAAAGGAAACTTGTTTATAGGTCTAACTCTGTAGATCAAGTAGCAATTTACCCCGAGAACTGAATGAGTCATCCCAACATTTCATACATTATCAGATGGCTCAGTCTGTGGTTTCAATCAGACAAAGCCAGCTACAGGGCAGGCGGCTATACTTATAAGTCCCATAGTGTTCTGGGAATCCTTTGTCACGTAATAACTGTTTATTTGTAAAACAAACAGTGTATCACGTACCTGGTAGGGAGGCCGAAGTGAGAGGAGGCTTCTCTTGCACCTCGTGTCTTGTGACCTTTGAGGTTGAGGACAAAGGCCAGGCAGACAGGGAGAGGCACGAGTTCTTTAGGAAAGTCCAGTAATCGAGGGCACAACAAGCCGGGGTCAAAAGCCAGGAAATCCAATTCGGTACAAGTAGGGAGCAGGCCGAAGAATATCCAAAACAGTCCGAGGTCAAAAGGCAGGCAGCAAGCAAGGATGGTCGTTTACACAGGAACAGGTTAAATCCAGGGGAATCAGGTATATACAGGACAAGGCTAAACGGGAGACAAGGAACACGATCAAGCTGACAAGACAAACCAGCAACTAGTGGGCGTTTGAGCTGGGCTTAAATAGGGCAGTGAATCCATCTATGATGTAACTTCCTGTGCGCCTCTTGGCGCGTATTTGTTCTCAGCTGCGCCTGCGCGTATTTGCTCTCAGCTGCGCCTGCGCGTGTTTGTTCTCAGCTGCGCCTGCGCGTGTTTGTTCCCGGCTGCGCCTGCGCGTGTTTGGTCCCGGCTGCGCCTTCGCGTGTTCGTTCTCCGCTGCGCATGCACAGAGCGGGAGTTTCGCTGACACAGTGTATACATTTAGTAGAAAACAGTTATGAAACTTCAGTTTAAAAAAATATCAAAACAATTCCAATAAAATTTACCTAAACTGTTACAGGGGATACCGTAATTTAGGGGTAAGTGAAACAACATAATAAAAAAGTATTGCTGAAGATATTTTTGGGTGACAAGTAAAGAGTTGTTGTATGATGACTACATATAAGAAAAGGTTTCATGAGAAACCATGAGTGATTGGCACCACACCCCTGGTAAATATAGTAAACAATTGGTTAAGATATGTGGGGGGTTTTAGGTGCCCAGTGACAAATCCAAGAACTGCAATATTGTATCAAATAGTCTTTATTCTATAAAAGATTAAAACCATATAAAACATGATTGCATACATCCATGTTTCCTTACTCATAATGAGTTGATCATTGATGACTCCAAAACAAACCATACAGAGTGTTCTTTCAATCAGTTGGCATGAAGTTGCCTTGTATTGTATTGTTGGTTGTATTGTTTGGAGTAGTTTAACATTCGACCCGTTTCACGCTCCAAGCGCTTCCTCAGGAATTCTGATTGGTGGAGAAAATCTAAATAACCATAAGCAGAAATGAATACACATCCAGAATCGGAAATTGGATACAATCATTGTAGTGTCACCTACCGGATCCAGAGGCAATTCGTATATTAACGACTAGAGCAGTGCAAGCAGGGCCCAGGCTCAGGAGGATCCCCCAGAGGACCAAACCACAACCCCCAGGGTGAAAGGGATAGGGGTAAAAACTACAAGGATCCCAACAAGGGGATATATTCCTAAAGGAAAACAAAGGGATAATCCATAATGTTTACCAAGAGCACATGGTGGTTGAAAAAATTATAATACTAAGAAACAACCCTTAAACAGTATATCTAACCCATGTTAAGAAATATATCATAGTATTGAACCATTCCAAATACCCCATTCAGGAAATACAACTGAAAAATTAAGGGCAGTCGAGATGGAAATAGCCAACCTTGTAGTCTCTCACCACTGAGTCAAGCTATATGAGGAGCTGGACTGTACAACGATTGTGGTCACATGTTTTATATGGTTTTAATGTTTTATAAAATAAAGGCTATTTAATACAATATTGCAATTCTTGGATTTGTCACTGGGCACCTAAAACCCCCCACATATCTTAACCAATTTTTACTATGATGACTACATATGATATACTGATAGATGAAGTCATCTTATGATTACACTTACCATATTCAGTAATGCAACATTGCCAATACAGCACTGATCACTGACATTGTCATTGTCTAGCTAAAACTGATCAACTGTAGGAGTTGCCACCCAAAAGAAGGTATATACTGGCTTATTTGACCTAAAGTAGCCTTGGTGTTATGTTTTTCTATTTCTAGGCTTTGTCTTGAGAGTCAGCGAAGCTGTTCTGCTGAAGAGCCTGGTGTAATATATTTAGAGGGTTACAAAAAAAGTTAAATAAAATTAGAACAGTGACAGGTGGATCATTGTATAATGAAGCCCACATGATCCTGGAAATAGAATATAAAGCAGAGTACTCATGATAGTAATCATCACTGTATAGGATTAGACACTGTACAGTTTAGTCTCTCCTTGTACTTTTCCTTTATTATTAATGGTGTCAAATCGTTCTATTACTTATACATAAATATAGCCTTTACCATGGTAACACTGATTTAGTGTTTTGTAGGCGGAAAAATAATGAAAGGAAAAAAACGAAATGTCTGCAGCTCAGAACATACTGGACCCAGACCTTTTATTTGCCAAAATACAATGGCACCCTGAGGTTTTTTTCTTTACTTTGTTCTTATTGTTCAGCCTGCCTTTGTTGTTTGTCTGTGTTCTGTTTATTCTTCTATACTAGACATTTGGCTCTTATGCTACTGTTGATTATAATATTACAATAATAGAAATATCTTCAATGAATTTCATAAATCACTAGTTTTGAGTTGCAGTTTTTAAGACTTGTATGCTTCTGTTATAAGGGGTGTAATGATACTGAGGTTTGTTGTTGTAAATGGTCTTGTGTTCATTTTAGGAATACACAGTTGCTGGGGTATTGGCCTATAACTGAACACCTCGGAGTAAACTTTCATACATATTCCCTAATTTCTATTGTAGAGTAGAGAGGTAGTTCTATAGGCTGACTGGTGAAGGGAAACTCTTCCCTGAAACGCATTCCTGCATCTTAGCGTGGTGACTTCATCATGGGTGGAGCAAATAACGGCTCACCAAGTGCACATATGCCTTGTAGTTACACCTTTGTTTAGCTTCTTCTCATTGTTATTTAGTTCTCTCTTTTGTTTACAAAGCATGAATGACCTCTAGAGTTTCTAAATACCGTATAACTTGGAAGGTTTGATTTTGTTTTTTCTTGTTCTAATTGGATTTCCAGAAAGGTACACTCACTGTGCATTATGTCTGACAACAATATATTACATATGATTGTAGAATAGCAAGTGCATTATATTTTCTGTTGGTGCCATTATGGCTGTCTTTATTATGTTGCAGACGAGATGGAGCCTTATTAGTTTTTGGTGATGTTTATATCAGGTATGTCTAAAGATGTCCATACATTTGCAGATTAATTGCAGACTGGGTTTCAAGCTTGCCATAGACACAAGAGAGTATGTCTAAAGATGTCCATACATTTGCAGATTAATTGCAGACTGCGTTTCAAGCTTGCCATAGACACAAGAGGGCAGGCACAATCTACCACCCTCAGACATGTTTGTTTGCAGCAAAATTCCTCAATACAGTCACCTTGGTTGGAGAAAATGGAATGCAGAGACCTTGTACCAGCTTATCAGAGGGAAAAACAATAGCAACTTGACAAGGTTTTCTGATCTGTCCCATTGCTATTTCCCTGATATGCCTTGGGTGGCGATGTCTGCTTGTGCCTTATAGACATTACATTGGACTATCATCCTATGTTTTTGAGCCTCCGCTGCTGAAATTTCCACATGCATGGATTTTCTCCACTTTTCCAGCTGAATACATATCTGCTTTGGGTGGGATGGAAGATGCAACAATTTGAGGGTTTGATTCTGCAGTTGCATGACCATTCCCATTGCTGTATGAAAGATGAATAGAATCAACACTATCCTGAACCACCTACAGTTGTCATGTAGGTGACATCAAAGTGAAATCTTGGGTATTCATAGCTGTCCTTGTATGAGCAGCTTGACACTAGTATAAATGTATATATTGTTTATAAAAGACCACCAGTGTATGCAGTGCTTTATTATATTTACAATCTCTGAGAGTTACAACAGAAAAACAATTAGCATTGTTTAATTTGCTTCAGTATTATGGGTGTTCCTACAAAATATCCAAGGACATGTTGCCTATAATTTATGACCTTGCACATCTTCTTCCTGTTCTTCTGAGTATTATTTCAGTGCTTTTTATGCCCAGCCAGTCATGTGACTGGCACCCCCAGAGAAGTGTTTTTTGCGTCCAAGGTGGGTATTGTGTGTCTTCTGGAAAAAGCAGGAGAGAGGTGTCTAATTTTGATGATATGTTCACCATTTATATTTATAAAGTAAATGGAGTTTACTTAATAAATATGTTTAGTTTGAAGTAAGTAAAGCAGAACTAATTTAGGAAAGCAGACTGTCATTGCAGCAGATGACACATTTGAGAGCTGGCATAGAGTTTCTAAAACATATTTTTGATAGGTAAAATGCAATATTTAAACTCCCCTATTCTCCCTCTGCTTGCTATCATTGAATTTTGTCAGTTGATTTTAAGTTTTATTTTGTATTTTTATGAAAAATCTGCTTTACACACTGTTTTGTTAATTAAAATTGGCTAATAAACCTTGGTGCTTCACGGGTAAATGCTTATCTATGATCAGGCTTATACTGTATGATCCTTAGGTTGGCAATAAACAGCCATATCTTGCCCCTGATACAAATACAAAATACCTTCCCCTTTATCTGCATTTTTTATCAAGATGTCTGGATCTTGTCTCATGTTATTAAGGGCTTGACGTTCTTTCTTTGTTAGGTTTTAATAAGTGGGGCCTATGTTTTTGTTCAGTTCATTGAGTTATATCATAACCAGGCTTTGAAAGATTAGTACAAATTTTCCTTTGTAGTGGACTGAATTGGCTGTAGATGGGCTTTGATGCAACTCTAAAATCACGTTAAATGATTATAGGCTAAGTCCACGTGAAGTGGAATTGGGAGTATACGCAGCTGAATCTGGAAGGTGAAGGGTAGGTTTTCCTGGTAAATGATTGCAATTCTACAAAAAGTTCAAACAAATTAGTTTTTTGCTGTTTTTTTCTATACTTTCATTTTATGTACATTTGGCTTACACACGAATTGATCATTTTTCTAAATACTCTATCAGCTTTATACTATTGGCCATGGTACTATAACTGTCCGTGTAATTGTCATTTGAAATATCAAGCTCTCACTTTCTCCTTTTATCACCATTGTTTGTTTTTATATACTTTTATTTTATTTTATTTTGGCTTAGACACTTATTGATAATATTTTTATATACAGTCTGTATGCCTGACATTCACTGTACACTGCCATAACATTGTGACCACTGAGGGGTGAAGTGAATAACGTTGATTATCTTGTCACAATGGTACCTGGAAGTGGGTGGGATTTATTAGGCAGCATGTAAACATTTTGTCCCAGAAGTTGATGTGTTAGAAGCAAAAAAAAAGTGTAAGGATTTGGCGTAAAGGCCAAATTGTGATGGCTAGAAGGGGTCAGAGCAACTCCAAAACTACATCTTTTGTGGGATGCTCCCTGTTTGCAGGGGTCAGGACCTACCAAAAGTGGTCCTAGGAATGAAAACCTGTGAACTGGTGAAAGGGTCATGCACGGCTAGGGCTCAATGCATGCACTAAGGGAGAAAAGCCTGGCCCGTGTAGTCCGATCTGATAGAAGAAAAATGTAATGCTGGTCCCGACAGAAAGGTGTCTGAACACACAGTGCATCCAAGGTTATTGCATATGGGGCTGTGTAGTTACAGACCTGTCAGGGTGCCCATGCTGTCACGTGTCCACCGCCAAAAGTGCCTACAATGGGCACATGAGCATGAGAAGTGCACCACAGAGCAATGGAAGAAGGTGGCCTGGTCTGATGAATTCCATTTTCTTTGACATCATGTGGATGGCTGGGTGCGTGTGTGTGTCGCTTACTTGGGAAAAAGATGGCACCAGGATGCACTATTGGAAGAAGGCAAGCGTAGGCGTAGGCAATATGATGCTTTCAGTAAATGTTCTCCTGTGAAACCTTTGGTCCTGCCAATTGCTGACTATCCCATGTAGCCACAACCAGTGTGAAGGCCCAGGAATTTAAGATGAGATAATTGCCCCTGGTATACTGGATAGACAAGTAGTTTATCAGCTTTGTTTGGGCTGATCCTTTATGAATAGCTCAATAAAAGCAAACCATACTCCCAATATTGAGCATAGCTTGCAAAACAGGTCAATTTCTGACATAGTTGGGGTTAAAAACATTTTTTTTAAAAAGGCTTCCAGTATTTCAATCATTGTACAAAGCGCACACACTATATAATTCCGTGGCAATCCAGGAGTTAATTTAGTCCATTTTAAAAATGTCTTATTATTATTGAATAGATCACACCTATGGAAGAACAATGAACACTCCTTAAGAAACTATAAGGGGATCTGCCCAAAAGGGTACAAATAAATATAGTTTCTCATGTTACCTGACATTATCCATTTCCATCACCGATGTACATTCTATATCCAAATAACTTGGGCTCCAAACACAGCCTCTAAGTAAAAACAATGAGGTATGTCAGTAACACATTCTGAGATAGCATCAAATCCTTAAAAGGAAAGGTACATAGGCCTATAAGACCCTTTCAAAAAGGTGCATCTAATCAAAGCAACAAACAAAAGCCTCCATAAGTTTATCTCTTACTATAAAAATAGCCAGTTCTCTTTATTTATTTGTACCCACTTGGGCGGATCCCCTTATAGTTTCTTAAGGAGTGTTCATTGTTATTCCAAATCTGGACTCTTCTGAAACCTTTCTCACTTTGTAGTTTCCTGCTTTGACTTGGGAGTTGTTTTGCTCTCTACCCCATTTCTATTGGTCCCTCCCCGTCCATGATTGAGTGTTGGTCAGTGGTGGATCCAGCCATCTTACAGACTATTGTAAGTTTATTGAACTAAACAAACCGCACAAAGTATTCAAATACATTTGCATAGGTAAACTATGAACTCTTTGTAAATAAAAAAATATGATTTTCTTGTAGAAAGAGAGTAGCCTGTTTCCTGAAGAAGCGGATCTCCGTGAAACGCGTTGAAATCTGTTCTCCTCCCACGGGGCTACAAATTAAACTAGGAAGCTGATATCCAGCAAATTTTAACAAGTATCACAATATAGATACAAATGTGGGAGGATGCGGCTACATCCTATGGTCTTTTTTAGGCAACCTTGTTTGTCTTTCTTTTTTTTTTTAAACTATGCATGTTAAATATATTTATAAATAAAAATTGTTATACTTTATATAAAAACTAAATGTGTTTTGTGTGATCCTTGAAGTACCTTAAAAGTCTAAAGCCTCCTTTTTTCTTCTTTATGACATTAATTATCAGGATGCGGTACTTCTCCTCTATGCATACCTCTCTATATGAATATTACTATCTACTAGTGAAAGAATAAAAGACCTAAGGAAAGCTATGCCAGTCTGTAAAGGCCTCTAACTGTTAGAAAGATGCCATTAAATCTTGCTGATAGAGTGTCTAAGAAATTGGTAAAGATTATCTTCTTTAAATAATATAAAATAAAAATAATAACAGTTTTGGATTTTAAATTTAAAGCTGAAATCCATGACAAAAAAACCCCAAAACACTTGCAGTGTTACAATGCCGGAGCTACTTAGAGAACAGGCTTCAGGGGTATGGTCACACTGCATAGAGGAAGCCTGGTTGAATAAGGAATTAGGTAAGTATCACAGTGTATTCCTCTACTGCTAGACTTCACAAGCATTTAACCCTTGTAGTGCAGGAGTCCCCCACCAGAATTGTTTTTTTTTTTTTTTATTTCCTAAGTTCAGCTTAAAAGTGGATCTTTACCCCCCTTTAACTAAAAATCACATCAGCATGCAGCTCTGCATGCTGATATGAATTCATCTTACATACATATTTTTCTTTGAATAACAAACATATTTTTTAAACAAACATATTTTTCTTTGAATAACAATTTTTCCACTTCTTGGTCCTTCTAAAGTGCTGCATCCTGGGATGGTTACATCAGCAGTGCATTGCTGGGAAATCTCATCTGTAAGCTCAGGAAAAGGCATTTTCCCCCCATGAGATGTGCATGGTCACATGTCATAGTCACATAAGCCAGAGTTTCAGGAAGTAAAGAGAGATTTATTAATCTGCCCTTAGTAAATATGGCCACAGTGAGAAGAATGGGGAGGAAAAGAAAAATAAGGTATGCAAAAAAAAAACCTTGCAATTATCTATAAGTATCTGTTTATAGATTGCCTTTAATAAACTTTCTAAAGGTATATTTGTTGTCACAAAGATACGGATAAAGTTCCTCTTTAAAATTACATTAAAGTCCATTTTTTGTTGCCCCTTCCCAATCCTGCTGTAGGGACGTACCTTAAATGATGCCTCTTGATCTGATCATCTTCTTCCTTTCATGTAGTTTCCAGCAGTCCCCCCAGCGCTGTTGCCTGTCTCTGATCCAGTGCTGACTACTGTGTCCCACGGAGTCTGTCCGGCATGCACTCTCAGGCCTGGTTCACACCTGGGCGTTTTACAGCGCGTTCCTACACGCTGTAAAACGCTCAACATGTGAAGACCAATGATTGCCTATGGACATGGTTCCCACCTGGGCGTTTTACAGCACGTAGGAACACGCTGCAAAATGCCCTACGCCCAAAGAAGTAAAGTAGCTTCTTTGGGGCGTTTTGACGTGCGTTGCCATTGGTATTCCCGAGTGTGGATCGGGGTTAACAAAGCAGTAACCCCCGAGCTACACTCGGGAATACAGCATACAGGTCTTACCTTGTCCGCGATCCCCGCTGTGTCTTTGGCGGCTGCCGACTTCCGGGTTCCGTCCCTTGCGAGTGGCCGCGTTGCAGGGGGGCGGAGCCGGCGGGAAGTTTAAAAGTGAAACTAAAAAATATATATATATTTTTTTTTAAAATAGAGAAAATAAAGGAAAAAAAATCATACCGCCAGTGAAACGCGCGTTTCACTGAACGAAAATAACAAACATAAAAAAACGCTCATGTGTGAACCCTCACGGCTGCGTGCATTGACTTGTAGTGAGTCTCTCCCCTTCTCCCTGTTGATGATCTCCACTGCGCATGTGCCCTCACAGATCTTCCTGCATGGTGGTTCAGGGAAGCTGAATGCTGCAGGTGGGTGCGAGCGGTGGTGACCGAGGTAAGTATTTACCTCTTTGGTAACTATATTTTATTTTTTTTAAATGTTTTTGCATATATCTACTGCTTACTAGCAGTGGATAAACTGTATGTAAAAAAATAAGACTTTCATTTTACTTTATGTCCTTGCTTATGAACCGTCATGGGAACACCCCCTGGTGATGACACGGGCTCACCCAAGCTGTGGAGTCTAAGCACCAGCCGGTTTTGATACCAACATGCAGCAAAACCCAGCTCCTGATGGTGGAGATGGGTTTTGCTGCATGTTGGTATCAGGTTCGGTCTTCAGGATCGCCCTACCAGGGAGTGAGGGAGGAACTAGGAGGCTACAGTGTGGAGACGGTACACAAGGGAGAGACAAGAGAATGGCTGAGTCCAGGCAGAGGTCAGCAATGGACAAGGCACCAGAATGGTCAAGCAGAGGTAGTAGACGGGTGGCAGGCAAGAGAATAACAGGTAGATCTGAGTCAGCAACAAAGCAGGCAATCAGTAATGTAGTATAGCTTTTTTACACAGAGCAGGTTGGCTGGCAAGAAGATAACATTTCAGGGAGCTCTGGAATTGCCGACAAGGATTCTGTGAACACCATTAGAAGTACTGGCAGACCTGGAGGTATTATAACATGAACAATGATAATGACTGGATTTCTGAAACCTGTCAGCTGCACTAGGTGCCTCATGATTGGTCCAGTGCTTTCACATGGTGCAGAGGAGTGACGCCATAGTCCCATTTAAGCCCCAACAAGTCAGTTTGGAGCTTACACAGGGCTTTCTTTTCTCAGTCTTGGAATGTAATAAAAGCAGTCTGCAAGTAAAGAAATGTACTAGAGAGGTGGGAAGTGAAAGGGAAAAATTAAAAAAAAACTAAATAATGAATAAAACACATATAAAGTCTACATAGGCCATTTTGTAATTTATTGTTTAAAAAAAAATACTTTTGCATTTAAAACTGCAGCCACTAAGATTTTCTAAAACTGTAAAAAAAAAAAACCTCAATGCAATATTGCAAACTAGAGACATTCTGTACACAGTTGGTGTACAGAATGCCCCCAGAGATGTAATTTCCCGCTTCTGTGATTAGCTGACTGATTTGCCCAGAAGTCTGCACTAAGATACAAGTAAAATTTTAGGCATCCCTTGAAATGGGAATTTAATTTTTGGTGAGATATTAAGATACCCTAAGGCTTAATTACTACAAAAGGGATGTAGATACTGCAACTTTCCTCAATAAAACACAGTATAACAACCCATACCCCCCTATTCATGGATCAGTTTGCAAGGGACATGCTGAAACAAACTGCTTTTTCTTCAGAACAGAAACGGGTAGTAATCTGCAACAACATTTGTTAAAATCCTTGAAATCTCCATTGATCATCCAGAGAGGATTGTATTTTCTCAACAAAAGTGCAGTTATGCTTTGTGTGACTCTTTTACTTTGCCTTTCATGGCCGAAGGAAATGGTCATTTTTTTTTTCTTCCAGCAATGAACTTGAATTTCTCATCCTGAGTTCACTTGAATGCAAACTGCATTGCAGAGCAGAATGCAGTATGGAACATTTTGACAACAGAACTCTGCAAACATAAAATATTGATTTTCATTATACAGCAATTCTAAGCAGGACACAGAACCCACATATGCAATGAGTATTTGTGCTCTGTCCTAATGCTTTACTCCAAGATTCCCCCTATTTATCTATAGCAAACTAGCAGTAAAAAGACATTCTGTTATACATCTATATTACAAAATGTATTTTATTACAAAGTTTTATGCTGAGATTTTGAAGAGATTGATTTCAGATGTATTTAGAGGGAATTCATCATTATCTACACCAGGCCTCAAAATTTCCACTCGCCCCCTCGCAATTGGCGAGTGGAAATTGCGTGGGGGCGAGTGGAATGCCATCGAGGGGGTGCGCTGGAACAGTACCACCGCTTCCGAGCTGCGATCGTTTTGTGTTCACTCGTCCGGGGCCGCTTTAGCTGCAGCGGCCGAGGAGAAGAATCAGTCTCGGATCTCTTCGGCGCTTTTGGTCTTTCGGGCACCTGCAGTTTCCTCCGCCCAGCTCCGCTGCCATAGGCTGGGAGGAAGCCTGCAGAGTTACTATTCGACGGGAAGAAAGTAATGCAGCTGAACCTGAAAATAAAGTTTTCTGTTGGTAGATGGAGGATTTCTTTACTGCACCTACCCCCCACCACCACCACCACCACCAGGAGAAAGAAGAGGGCAACTGAGAATACCAGCTAAGTGAACTGTAAGTCCCATTTCTTTCTTCTTTATTCTGCTGACCTCTGCAATATGCGTTACAGCGCTGTAACGCATATTGCAGAGTTCAGCGCTGTAACGCATATTGCAGAGTTCAGCGCTGTAACGCATATTGCAGAGTTCAGCGCTGTAACACATATTGCAGAGTTCAGAGCTGTAATGCATATTGCACAGTTCTGCGCTGTAATGCATATTGCACAGTTCAGCACTGTAATGCATATTGCAAATGTGCGTTACAGCGCAGAAGTCTGCAATATGCGTTACAGCGCTCTAACGCATATTGCAGAGTTCAGCGCTGTGGCGCATATGTAGAGTTCAGCGCTGTGATGCATATTGCAGAGTTCAGCGCTGTGATGCATATTGCAGAGTTCAGCGCTGTGACGCATATTGCAGAGTTCAGCGCTGTGACACATATTGCAGAGTTCTGCGCTGTAATGCATAGTGGAAATGTGCGTTACAGAGCAGAACTCTGCAATGTGCGTTACAGCGCTGAACTTGACAATGTGTGTTACAGCGCTGACATCTGCAATGCGCGTTACAATACTGACCTCTGCACTGTGTGTTACATTACTGACCACTGCATCACACCACTGACTTCTGTGCTCTGTACTGATCTCTGTACTGTGCGTCATACCTCTGTACTCTACATTTCTGCAGTGCCGGACCAGAAGGAAGGCTCAACGAGGCTGCTGCAGGCTTCCCCTCAGTACATGGAGGCAACATCTCTGCACCCCCCCACCAACACCACGAGAGGAAGAGATCTCCTGAATCATATCAACTGTACACAGTAAGTCCCTATTATTTCTGCGTTACACCACTGACCTCTGCGTCACATTACTGGCCTCTGTACGTCTCGTGTGAACGTGGCTTTAGCTACCGAAACAGAATAAAGACTGTGTATCGTTCATCACTGGCAATAGAGACTTTGGATGACCTTCTGATGATTGCCGTTAATGGACCACCACTTACGGATTACAATCCAAACACAGCCATTGATAAGTGGTATTTTTCATCAGAAAGGGGACGTTACACAGGTCTTGGTCGTGCTGTACATCACACACCATAGCAAGTCTCTGTCTGAAATTGGCTTCCTATTGTTATGCCATATTGTTTGGCATCAACAGAAGCTCTGCTTTGTTTTTCCTTAATGTCATACTTTAATTTAGGGAAAGTCTACTTACAGTGATTGTGGCACTAAAACAAAATGCACTAAGTTTATAAAAGGTTTGAACACTTACACTTAATATTTGGTGTCACTATTTATGTAAAACACATACTTGCCTTTTATGTTTACATTGCTTTATGTTAAAATTATTGAAGTTGGTTTTGTTAATATTTATTTTTGTAATTTTATTCTCAATAAAACACTTAAGAATGTAATTTCATATGATAATTTAAGAGGGTGTGTTCAGGGCCGGATTTAGGGCCGGGGAAGGTAGCGGTTAGGTGGGGCAACTGGTGGCGAGTAACTCTTAAGGCCTGGTTAGTAGCTCAGGACTTGAAATTTTGAGCCCTGATCTACACCATTAAAATCATTGTGTAAGCCATCTGCTGTCCTTGCAGCAGAAATCCAGATAACTGATTCTTATGCAGACAGCCAAGTGAGAGTCTCTGATGAATATTTTAGCGAACTATTACTATGCTGATAATTAGATCCATAGGGGTTCAGTTTTGAAATTCTGTTAAGTGTGTGTGAGAACTGTAATAAACACAGCTTTCCCATGTGGGAGACATTGATTCTAAATTTCCCTTTACAGATTATGAATTCCCCTTATTGGCATCTAATGATTAAATTAAAATTTGAAAATTCAAAGAGTTTAAATTTAGACAGAAGTAGAACTTTAAGAAATGCACAATTCTGCAGAAAAGTAAACATAGCTTGGCTTTACTTTTGACTTTTTATATAGGATGCTTCAGAGTTAATCAGTATGGTGAAATCACACAGTACCTGCAATTTTCTCATCTCCTGCTGCTTTTAAAGGTAATGTACAGTAGTTTTGTACATATTTGTTTATTCATTAAGGTTCATAATGGTTAAGAAGAGTTAAAAAAAATTGTTTTCATTTTCAATCACTGAGGGACACAGGGTATAGAGATATTTGGTTATACTGATGCCTACATAGGGATTTGAATACTGGTAAACCACAAAAAACAAACAAACAGGGATCAGCCTGGTACAGCCCCTCCCACTCCCAGCATGCCTTTGCTTTTTTGTTAGTGTCCTAAGAGAATGGACATTTTTTTTTCTAATTGGAAAAGTTAAACTCGCTATTTGTTTCTTTTTTTCAGGATTATTTTTTTTTTCAATCCATCTACAAGCTACTGAGTCATTGTATGCAGCTATCTGGATGGGACGATAGTGGGACCTGTCTAAAATGTGACTTTGGGGCACTTGGCTCTGCATGTGGCACCTGTTTTAGTTAGCCTCAGAGTGCTTCCTAGGTCCAGAGTCGTGGCAAAGCCTCTAGTGTGACCCAGATCATGAAGACATTTTTATGAGTAGGCTGTATGCTACCAAGCATTGGGAGCCACTGTAATTATTAAAACTATTGGGCGTGTTATTAATATCCCCTTATTTTCCATTGGTCTCCACAGAAAGGATTAAAACACAGAAGAAGTGAGAGACAATTCACTGAGTTACATTCTTCTATCCAGCCAGCAGATGGAGCTCTAGTTTTCTTTTCACATATTCAGCTATCTCAGCTTTTGGCTCTGCTGAAAGAAGCTCCTTGTTTACAGTGCTGTAATGAGTTATTGGAACAGTGACTCACCCCTCATCTCAGTAGTATCAGACAAAGGAATCTGTAAAGTAGGAAGCTGCACCTCTGTCTCTTTAGGTAACCCATATAGCTTTGATAATCTTTTGCCTTCATTTTATTAGGTACACCTGTTCAATTACTTGGTAACACAAATTGCTAATCAGCCAATCACATGGCAGCAACTCAATGCATTTAGGCATCTGGAAGCGGGGAAGATGGCTTGCTGAAGTTCAAACCGGGCATCAGAATGGGGAAGAAAGTGGATTTAATTGACTTTGAACTTTGCATGGTTGTTGGTGCCAGACCATCTCTAGGTTAGACGAGAATGGGCAGACTGGTTTTGAGATGATAAAAAGGCAACAGTAACCCAGTTTTTACTGTACAGTCGCACGTCTTTTGTCTAGGGAGCACGCTAGAAAACCAGCCGAAAATCGTACGATTTTCGGCTGGTTTGAACGGTGCTCGGGAGACAAATGCCGAACGGGCCGGTGTGCGCACGCGCACACTGCCTGTTCAGCATTGCGGTCATCGGAAGCCCGCCCCTCAGGGGGGCGGGCTTGCGATGATCGAGAGTACGATCTGCCTGTCCAAGATGGGCAGATCGTAGGTTTTTTTAATTACTTTACAACCATCGCAAGACTAGTGTCTTGCGATGGTTGTAAAGTGTATGGCCACCTTTACACTGTGTAACAAGTTCTTAACCACACCCATGACATGCTTTACAGTTCTCAGGTGTCTCCAATGAGAGCACCTGAGTAGGGGAGTCTTTAGCATCGTCATGTGTACAAAGTGCTCACATTTGGAATGAACCAAACAGACGTGGCTTCTGAGTCTAATAATGCCTCCACCAGATGTCCTTCTATTGCAATAGGACAAATCTGCCTTCCAGTCTGTGTTCCTAGGTGTGTTGCCAGAACAAAAAATGCAAATAGTGACATACGTCTCCACAGATAATATTCCATTGGCTCATATTTTATTGGTACCACCAGCACCTAATATGCTGTATCTCTCTCATGTTGGAACTCCCCCATTAAAAAAGGTCCTAGCACATCTGCCCACTGCTCCTCAGGTAGCTTCTCATGTTTAGTTATTCTATCAAAGGTGGTAAGGTAAGCTTCAACATTATTCTCTTTTTTTTTAAATAAATTCTTTATTAGTCAATTTTTCAAACGTTACAGAAGTGAAAAAGGGGTTAGCAATGCATATAGGTAGTAAGAGTGCACAAATGTATTTTTTTTTTTAACAGGTTAAGAGTGCACAAATGTATTTGTTCAACTATATAAATTGACATAGCTTGCATGATATATAAGAGACAAATTCACAGGTAGTCCTTAACGGTGAGTATGCAAGACCGGGTGGGGATAACTATTGTATACGGTGAGTGTGCTGCCTTCGATTAGAGTCTCCCGCCGGGATGTAACTGGAAGGACAGCGACTGTAGAGGTCCCAACCTCTCAGGGTTAGGGGGGAAAAGGTCTGTAGGGAGAGAGTGGAGTGACATCCCACTGATATTGCGTAAACCGGTTGAAAGTAAAACAACACATACATCGGGAGTGTCATTTCGATTGTATACTAAGGGGAAGCAGGGGAGCTAAAGCAGTGGGGATTGTGGATCAGTATCTCCAATTCCCATCAGGCAGTAGGGGTCTGACAGAGGGCCAAATATTCCGGATATTCCGGAGACCGCACAAATTCCATCCAGGGGAGCTATGTACTAGAGAACGTAGCGTTGTTGTGCTTGAGGGAGCTCATAAGGTCCTCCATGAGGTAGATATCATGGATGCAGTCTAGAGCTTGTCTAATGTGTGGTGGTTCCGGTTTCTTCCATAGGGCCGGTATGCATGCCCGTGCTGCGTTGACTATGTGTCTGATAAGGGAACGTGTATAAGCGCGCATAGGGATCGCATTATGGTGTAGGAGGAAGAAGGCCGGGTCTCGTGGGACCTGGGTCTCTGTAAATTTCTGGGTGAGTGCGTTTACTATTATTCTCCAAGTACACTTTCCATAATCTGCTCTGCACCACTTGCAGATGTGGATGTTTGCCCCTATGCCATAATGTGTCTCACAGGGCTTGTATTTGCTGCTATAGAGACAGATTCACTTACTTTTGTCCCCCTAAGGGGGCTAGGTGGTCTTTAGTCAGCTGTTGCATCTTTTGTACCTTTTTAGTTTTCTGGCAGCCTATTTGCACAGCAGCAGGCTCCCACAGCAGAAAGAGTGCCCAGAGCATCACTCAGCTCACATATATACCTATGCGCAGTTGAGACTTATAATGAGGTCTGGCTACCAGGTAATATGTGGACCTTGGAGTGGAGGCTTTATCCCACCCAAAGTGCTACAAAGTCTCTGGGCTCCAGACCCAGAACAGGACTTAATAATAAAAAAAAGTCATCAACCCTGGAGACCCTCACCATGTGTAGGTGAGAAACCTAGGTAACACATATACACAGTCCACAATCCTGCTGATGCTTACACTTGGGCATTGTGTTCAGAAAATCTGAACATGCGGCACTTTCCTAGTACATTCAAATATTTTTACTTCCCATCATAGTCTATGTAAGTACTTGTAAATGCATGTGCTTTACACGTTGTTTTCAGTCTCCAAAACTCTGCAATATTCTTCAAAATGGTTATAAAATGCTCATAAACCTTTCATAAAATGCTACAAGTTACTTTACAAATGCTCATTTATGGCCATGAATAAACATTCATATATATCTGCCAATTTCAAGTAATTACTGAGAAGACCACAGAGTTCAGAATTAATCTGCAGAAGCTCCAGTTTTTACTGATTTCTCATTTCTCAACTGGAATTATTTATGTAAAAATAAGGTGCTCTTTATTTCCATACCACATGGTAAGCATCCTTGGCTCCACAGGGTTTCAAAAGAAACAACCTGCTTATTGGTTATGGAACCTATTGGTTAGCTCTCAAAAATTAGCTCTCTGCCTGAAGGAGTGTAAAGCAACAGCTGCTCTCTCTGATGATTGGTCATTTGGAAATTTAACAGTTGAAAGGTTCTGTCAAAAGTGTGAGCTGTGCGGGACAGACTAAGGAGCAGACATCTTGTGCTTTTGTGGTATGGGAGAAATAACATTGCAATGTAGTAATGTAGTATAGTGGCTATTCTGTATCCCCCACCATGTGGGAGTATGGCACTGTTTGCCATGTTTTCTCAGGATCTTAAGAGAATACTTTTGCACGGAGAATGAGAGGAGAAAGCCATACCCAGTGTGCCAGATGTAACCTATTAACTCAAAAAGCATGTATCATTTGTCTGAGAAAGAAAAAGTGACATGGGTGTGGGTTTATTGAATCTCAGGTTTGAACTGTTGCTTTTGAAGATACATTTGATTAAAATAAATGTTTCTGTATTTACACCCTATACAGATCTGCAGATCCCAAAACGTTCCAACAATTGAGATCCTCTTATCAGCTCCCAGCTATGGAGCTTTTTCGCTACCTCAGGTCAAGCACATCTTGTCTTTCCAAGTCCCCAAGTTCCTTACTGGCGCCACGTTCACTTTTTTTGAAAGGGCCTGTCACACTGACCCATACGCTCCTGTTCTAATCTCCTCCATCTATGACTCCTTATTATCTAGCCTTACCACTAATTCCCACACCTATATATCTGCCTGGGAAAGGGACCTTGGTTGCCCCATTGCTGAAGCCGACTGGCAATCCATCCGGGAAACGACCATATCTAGGTCCCAGAGTGTGAACGCACTGGAGACCAACTACAAATTACTCTACCGCTGGTACCTGGTCCCAAGTCGCTTACGAGCATTCATTCTGGGACATATGGGGGAGTGCTTCCGAGATTGTGGAGAAGTGGGGTCCTACATACATGTCTGGTGCTCCTGTCCGACAGCACAGGCTTTTTGGCACCATGTACTGGACTTCTTGGCTAACCTACTAGGTACAATGCTTCCATTTGACCCGAAGGTGGTTTTACTCAACCTTCCTCCAGAAAACATGCCTCACATCCAACATAGGTTTCTGGTGCACGGTCTCACGGCAGCCAAGCAAACATTGGCAAAATCCTGAAGGTCCACCGTAATCTCCTTTGCAGAAGTAAAATGCAGACTGCACTGGACCTTCGTTAATGAACGAATCACTGCCAGACTGGAAGATAGAGTCGCACGTTTTGAACAGACGTGGCACCCATGGCTCCAATATCTCCAGTCGCAATCATTTGACAGCAGCCTTCTACCACTTTAACTCTTTGTCTTGACAACGAACATCTTCCGCCACTGCCTGGGACCGCACTGAATCTTGTAAGCCTTCTTTCTTTCCCTCTTTCTATCTTCCCTATCCTCTCCCGCTCTTTCTTTTTCTCCTCTCTTTATTACTTTCTAATTGCCCTTCTTGGGCGCGATCTTTAAAGTTTGTAGTAGTTTATTATGTTTTCCTACAGCGCAAGTGGTGGTTTTGTGTTGCAGCGACTCACTAAAGCACAGCTCCCTTCTTACAACCCTGTAATTTTGTTTGGCCTCCACGTATCCATGTGGACTCAGACAGGGCATTTTGACAGTACTTGTCAAAATGCCCTGTTTTTTCCGCCCTTACCCTGCAGCGCCGTAAGGCGGCCGCCTGACTTGCCTTGCGGTAGCGCCGGGCCTGGCAATATAGCTTGACCTTGGTAACAAGAGAGCCAATGACTGATACCAATCAGTGATCTGTGTGAGCAAGACCCTGCCCTGCTAGTGTATGTTGAAGTGCCAACTGGAGGGTCTGGTGGTTCCAGGCAACATGTGTCTCTGTGGACTGCAAGTGGGTGGAAGGGTACTGGGGAGGAAGGGTGTCGATGACAAGGGGGCATCAGGCTGTACAATGGTGCTAGCTGTAGTGGCAGGTCCTGGCTGGCAGTGTTATAGAGGGATCGACAGTTTTCTGATGACTGCACTGCAAATGTTTGTGTGTAATTAAGACCTCTGTACCATGAGCTACATACTACTGACCTCTACACCCCTGCAATCTATGTTACTTACCCCCAGTGCCAAAACTAGGAGGAGCAGGGGGGGCATGTGCTCTGGGTGCCGCATCAGGGGGGAGGGGCGCCACGGGGAGGACCAGTGGAGGATCCAGGGGGGGAAAACTTCTAAGAAAAAGCCACTGCCCCCCCAGCATGATCGCTTTTACAGCTCTCCCCTCTACAGTAGCTGAGGGAAGAGGAAGCTGCAGGTGGCTGTGGAGGAGAAAAGCTGGTGGCTCGGCTGCCTTTCTACTGCACGCTTCAGTGTTCGGGCTCCTCGGCGGCCACCTGCAGCTTCCTCTGCCCATTTCAGCTGCAATAGGCTGGGAGGGAGAGTGCAGACATATCATTGGCTGGCTGAGAGGAGGAGGGCAGGTCCTGAAGTCAGGGGACAAAAGGGCTGCTGGAGGCTTCACCTGAGAACGTGAGGAAACATCACTCCCCTTCCAACACCCAGTAGAGGAAGAGGGCATGAGGATAGAGCACGTTAATCAGATCAACTATTTCCAATGTAAATCCATGTTCTTTCCGCATCACAACGCGGACCTCTGTACTGTGCGTCACACAGCTTACCTCTGTACTGTGTGTTACGCTGCTGACTTATCCAAGCTTGGCTTCTCCATTTTTACATAAATGGCCTCATTCACACCTCTTTTAAACCGGTCCTCCTCCCTGTCTAGGATGCGTACTTGACTGTCTTCAAAGGAGTGACTTTTTTCCTTTAGCTGTAGTTATACTGCTGAATCCTGACCTGAGGGTTTTGATCTTCTATGCTGTGCCATACGCTGGTGTAGCTGCTGTTTTGTTTCACCGACATACAATTCTGAGCACTCCTCACTGCACTGAACTGCATACACAATGTTGTTCATCTTGTGTTTTGGCGTTGGGTCTTTTGGATGAACCAGTTGTTGCCTCAGTGTATTTATGGGTTTAAAGCAGACAGGGATGTGATGTTTTTTAAAAACCCTTCTGAGTTTCTCAGACACCCCAGCTACATATGGGATGACCAAATTCTTCCATTTGTCGTGCTTTTCACACTCACTGGTACTCTTGGCATTCTTTCCTCTCCTTTCTTCTGTTTTGACAAAAGCCCAGTCAGTCCGCAAGTAGACTCCAATTATGCAAATGCAATCAACACCTGGTTGTGACTAACATATTATGTGGATTGAAGCAACATTCACCATATTTATTCTCAGATAATTTTTTGTACAAGCCATTCTGAATTGAGAAAGCTGGTTGGATGACCAGTGAGACGTCTTCAAGAAAAATACAGCAAGTCCAGTTGCATTGACTTATTTTTTACAGATATACCATGACCTGGATGAATGAGAACCTTAACAAACATATTTCCAATGTAAGTCCATGTTCTTTCTGCGTCAAGCGGCTGACCGCCTTTGTACTCTGTGTCATGCCACTGACCACCTCTGTACTCTGCATTACGCTGCTGAATGCCTCTGTACTCTGCGTCATGCCGCTGACTGCCTTTGTACTCTGCGTCATGCCACTGACCGCCTCTGTACTCTGTGCCATGCCGTTGACTACCTCTGTACTCTGCGTCATGCTGTTGACCGCCTCTGTACTCTGCATCACACTGCTGTGTAATGTATTGCTGGGATTTGTAATCCTCTTTAGCTGGTGGTATTCTGCACTGCTGTATAATGTATTGCTGTGTAATGAACCTCTGTGGTGGATCAGTGTCTCTAGATCGCTTCTGTGCTCTTTTCTTTTGGTGCAGCGGCGCACCCCTCCTGATCCACCATGGAAGTGAGCCCAAAAGCAGCTTCTAAGTTAACAAAGAAGCACAGGAGAATGAGGCGATTTGAAGCCTCATCTTTGTGGTGGATCAGAAGGGGCGCCGCCGCCATTTGGATGGAGAACTTGACCCGCAAATCTGAGTCTTTCTCCCAGGTACCAAATGTCTAGCTTTGCCTCTGCTTACCCCTGACCTCTGAACTCTGTGTTACATGCTACTGACCGCTGCACTCTGTTATTTACTACTGGCCTCTGAACTCTGCATTACTCCTGACCCTTGAACTGTGTACATCACATACTTCTGATTTCTGCACTATATAGGTAGATTTACATTTTGAGCCCACTGTTAGCACAATTTGCCACTACTATAATTCACTATTCGCACTGCCTCATTCCCCACCTCTGGGTGACCCAGGTAGGGGAGTTGGTGGCACTGCCAGGTACAAACTATGTACAAGGCCACATAATTTCTAATGGTGGCCCCGGCACCATCCTTCTGGAGAGAAACAGATAAAGGGGGAGTACTGGGATCTATCTAATGCCTAGTAATGCCTAATAGTAAGTGTTACATGTACACATATACTGTTGCTTAACCTCAAATACATTCTGTACCTGAATGCTCAGCTCATCCACTTAATGCACACTTATTTACATAGAAGAACATATGTGGCAATAGATGGTTTCTTTTATTCTCCTCCTATGCTGTTTAATATTCTTACAGCTTGTATATTTATTTTTAATCCTTTTGGTTCCAGGGATTTTTCAATCAAAATGTATTTCTCTGCAAAGCATATTTCACTCAGTAATCTTTGCTCTTGAGTTTTTTTTTTTTTTTAATAATGATTATTGTTGGAGAAACTGAATCATAGAGATATGGTAACTAGGCAACATTATCTTTTGGGCACACAATGTAAGGCTGAATATAACAGATTTAAAAAGCTCTAGAACATTTCCATAGGCAAATGTTTTTCACATTTACATGCTCTTTCTAAATATAGGATCCATTATCATTAGACTGTTGTTCAAGGTAGCATGATCTACATATGTTCACTGCGTGCAGAAAGTGATGGCATATGTGTACAAGCTCCTTGTGTTATTCAGATGGTACATTACCTCTGCTGCTAGAATCTCATCAGCAGCAGACTAATAGAAATTCTGGGAGCATACTCTGTGCTTGTTCTGATTCACTGCTTGCTACAAGACTAATTATTATGGTTAAGGATCCGGTCATTTATTCTGGCAGCGACTGTTCCACTGTTCAGTAGACATTTATATGCTTTTTTTTGGTAGTTAAAAGAAGTTTTATCTTTCCAAAATCAAATGATGGTAGTAGTAGTCATATACTTTTCACCTTAACATCAACATAATCAGTCCTTTCTTAGTATCCTGTAGCAACCATTCAGAATTTATATTTTCTGTGTTGATGACAGCCTATGTGTTGCTCTGAGTAAATTGTTTTGCACATCATAACTGTTCTTGCACCCTTTTCTCTTTAAAATCAATATATGCATACTGGAGTCTCAGATTTACCAACAGGTGACATTGCAGGTAAAATCTGTGATTGCATGTCTATCTTTCTGGGAACAAACACAAAAATGTCCCAGCACACTTACCAGCCAGCCTGCAAAAAAACAAATTACACTGTCTAACTATTGATGTTAAAAACAGATGTTTTAGTCGCACAACTTTTGCAAAATATGTGGAGACCACACCAGTGGCGTAACCAGAGTTGTGGGCGCCCGGGGCAGAATTTTTTTTTGCGCCTCAACACTTCCCCTGCATATAGTATGGCAGTGATATACTTGCTGTTTGGTGAGAGTCCAGTCAGGGGAAGTGTAACTGTTCCTTGGTGCTGGGGGTAGCTGGAGGCTGGATCGATGGATCAATGGTTTCAGAGGCTGGTCAGGTGGATCAATGGTTCCAGAGGCTGGTCACAGGTGGATCAATGGTTCCAGAGGCTGGTCACAGGGTCTCTGCTCAAGTTGAGGGTTCCTAATAGCTTGCTCGACGTACTATTTTGCTAGAACGTCGAGCAAGTGTTCAGCCTCAGTTTAAATAGGCAGAGGCAATTGTTGGCGGCGGAGCCGGAGACGAGACCCGACCCGAGCGTCTCCTAGACAACTTATTTGCTACATTGACTGTTTCTGCTATTTTAACCTTGGTGATTACTGTAGCTGTGTTGACTGGAGTGAGCCCACTATCTATTCCTCTATTACTTCTTTCTGTATTATGATTTTTTTTATCTAAGAAGAATTTATCTCCATTTGATTTAAGT
>NW_017306696.1:1026481-1039139 GCF_000935625.1 Nanorana parkeri | reverse complement strand
ACTGTTTCTGCTATTTTAACCTCGGTGATTACTTTAGCTGTGTTGACTGGAGTGAGCCCACTATCTATTCCTCTATTACTTCTTTCTGTATTATTATTTTTTTATCTAAGAAGAATTTATCTTCATTTGATATAAGTAATTTTATTTTTAAGCCCACCCCCCCATTTCCTAGTTTAAAAGCTCCTCCAGTCTTTCTACCATTTCCCCCCCAGAAATGCTGCACCTCCCCCATTAAGGTGCAGCCCATCTCTGCTGTAGAGCCCAGGTCCAGGAAGCCCCCACTGACCACCAAGCTAAGGTAAGGTGCTCACACAGGGCTTGGGAACAAAGTGCCTGGGAGCTAAGTGGCGTTAAAAAATTGGCGTTTAAACAATTGAAGTTTAATACAGGATCGAGAGGTGAGCGAACGCCGGTATGTGTTCGCTCACCTCCCAATCTACTGAGCCGACCTGTGACAGTCTCATTGTCACAAGTCGGCTAGAACTATGAGGTGAGTGAAAAGCACTCACCTCATAGTTCTCCTTTAAGAAAGGGATCCTGCGAGCTCCCGAAACGTTGGCTTGTGAATCCTGTTGCTTTACATAAGTAAAAGACAAAATTATGAGGACACAAAAGGTACACTGGTGAAGATTCTTATTTTCTTTATTTCCTTTTTCCTTAATACCCTTCAAGCACAGAAAAATACCTGCTGATGTGCCAAAAATATGCTCTTAAACCTTAGCGTGGGGTGACAACATACAGCTTTTTTTGAGTTCTGTCAGCCTTGCCCATTGTCTTTTGCTAAACTACTCAGCCACTCCCACTCATGGCTCTCTACAACATAAAGTCTAATTTATTCTGTAGTCCAAGATAAGAACTGGGGGGTGGCTCTCTGAGATCAAAACAGGAGGTGTGCAGCAGTGGCATAACCAGAGTAGCGGACGCCCGGGGCAAAACAAAATTTTGCGCCCCCCTGGTGATATGTGGGAGTGTACAGGTACAATGAGAGCATGCTGGGACATGTTGCAAGTTCCAGCATGCACTCATTGTCCCTGTACGCCCCACAAATATCACCCATGTGTGCAGTGTGTGCAGGACACAGGACAGATCTGAATTTCTGGCAAGATCAACAGTTATTTGTTTTGCACATATCAAACATATTTAAAATGCTTCCAATAGTATATTAAACGGACCAGACAGAAACAAATAAGATGAGTTCATTGATAGGGTTTACATAAACTTTAAGGGTCCCAGTGCCTTCATATGGTTGCACTGATGTTCACTAGACATGTGAATTTCGTTTCTTTCTGAATGGATATTTGTACAAATTTTGTGAAATTCAGACATTTGGATGCATCAAAATGTCCGAATATGAAGGCGTCCGAATGGGAACGAACCTGAATAATGCAATTCGGATTCGACTGAATTTCAGATTTTTTTTTTTGCCTGTTTGGTGTTGCATTACAGGCAAGGTCATGTGACTTTGTTCCGAAATAAAAAGTCGGATCGTTCCGAAATGAAACTTCAAATGGATCCAAAAAATTTACCGAATTCGAAAAATGAAAGAAATAAAAATCTGAATCAATACGAAATTAAACAAGTTTTTTGCGGAGTTACATGTCTAATGTTTGCTATACCCAGAAATGAAAACAAATATAGCTTCTTTAACTTTTTGTGCTTAGAAATTTCCATCCTTAATCAATCACAACTGGAGATATTTAAAGTATGTGATGCTTCTTTTTAATGCAGTACTCTATTGCAAACAGAGTAAAAATCCACTTTCAACAAGTGACATGTTGCATGTTATACAATTATTTGTTTTATCTCATTCAACTCCTAATATTAGAATATCTTCTGAAAAAAAAGTATATTTTCATGACATTCTTAGATAAGGCAAAAAGTGACCTATATTTAAAAATAACTAAGTTACTGGGGTTGATTTACTAACCTTATAAACACACCACGAACAAGTATACACCTATGTAGTGTGTTCCCTCCCAGCATGATCTATGGGTGGAATCTAGACACCTTTGTAGTGTGTACACACCCAGCAGGTGTGTTGTGCATGAATTGCAAGGTGATGTTGTGTAAATTAGCTCTACGTTGTGTTGCTTGCGTTGATGAATGCAGGAATGTAAATGCATGAGCTAACCATTTTTGTCTAAACTGTGAAGCAGCATTATATATGCATCATGTGCATGATTTTTCCATATATGGCATTAGTGGAAATATGCTTTTAGAGACTTTTTGGTTGATAAATACGTTTTGCTGTGTGAAAATCACACACACCTGGTGCATGAGTGTGTTTAGGTTAGTAAATCACCCCCACTGTGTCTGTCAGTACAATCACCTTTTTTTTTTCTTTTTTTTAGACTAAAGCAAGTATGAGTAAAATGTGTTTAGCTTATACTACTAAGCATGACATCGGCTACATACAGGTAATTACAATGTTTCTCAGCTATCATTTCTGAAACTACCAAAATATTTTCAGTTATACTCAGTCACTTTTACTGTTGTTTTTTCCTATTATTAAACCTAGCTTGCATTTTTTGTTTATGTTTGGTATTTTAACTTAGACTAACTCCTAATTCTCTCTTTAGGAACTTGTACACATGCAAAATGCTAATTAGACATCAACTATGGGAATAAAAAAGTCACCTTGCAAAATTAACCTACCGTGTAACAGTGTGAAGTCTAAATCTGAAGTAGTGTACATTTAATCATTTAAAGCACTGGACAATCAGATATTTCACTTGATAGCTCTCGTTTTTGCTTCATTAATGAATGCAACAGCGTTGGTAAAAGGTTACAGTTCCACAAAACAGTATCTTCCATGTTTGATGTAAAATTAATTTAAGCCGCTCCCTTTGATACCGGTACAGCATGCTGTTCAGTGTTCTTTTCTATAAGCATTTCAGTTTCACTGCCCTTAATATTGTAACTTTCTATCTGCTGACTCTGTGCTCAAAGCATTGTAACAATTGTTGGAGCTTCTACAAGGACATTATTCCACTTCTGTATAAACAGTTACCATTAATAAAGCTTGAGAGCAAAGGCTAAAGAAATGATTCTTGGTTCTAACTTACTGTTGCTTGATTTGCTGTTTGTTTGCAAGACTCTTGTGACAGTTGGTACCCTACATAACATTATTATAAGTTATTCACTGTTTATCAGCAACTCTTTGTCAAATAATAGTTAATGCCGGTTTGTGTGCTTGATAAAACACTATGAAAAAACATCAAAGATAACATCAAGTACACTTGCTAGATCCTCCCCGCACTCTCACCTATAACCAGTTCATAAATGTAAGATAAGATAACAAATGTTCACAAATGGAGTCCAAAACACGTGCTATGACCAAAAAAAACATAGAGGGGGATTTATCAAAACTGGAGCAGATAAAAACTGGAGCAGCTGTGCATGGCAACCAATCAGGGTCTCTGTTACATTTTCAAATCTTAAACTGAACAAACTGAAGAGAGAAGCTGATTGGTTGCTTTGGGCAACTGCTCCAGATTCTGTCTGCTCCAGTTTTGATAAATTCCCCCCACAGTCTCTTTAAATAAATTAATAAAAGAAAGTTCCTTGAGAGAATATACTACAATTTATCTTTTTTCAAATTATTTTAGTAAATTGATCTTCAAAAACACCTTTGCATGACATCACTCCAAAAAGCAGTGCTGTACCCC
This sequence comes from Nanorana parkeri, assembly GCF_000935625.1. NCBI lineage: Eukaryota > Metazoa > Chordata > Amphibia > Anura > Dicroglossidae > Nanorana > Nanorana parkeri. The sequence goes on along the minus strand of NW_017306696.1, from coordinate 1,035,471 downwards.
ACAACTATGCTAACAGATACACTCAACAGAGATAAATGGCTCTACGATGCTTTCAGGTCAAAAGTGCTTAGCTTGATCAATCCTCCGAATCACAGGTTAAAATTCTTTCCAATCTTCTCTTCTATTCAAGCAATGTAAAAACAATTAAAAGCTCCACAAAAAAATAGGTTTACTTTATAGAAGGCACAATAAGCACTGTGTACGTACCTTCGCCACTGTCCCTAGCTGCTCCAATCTGCTGCCAGATCCTTCCGAAATTCTTGTGTAAGCTTTGACTTTCTGAGAAACATTCAAAGAAATCCCCAACTTGTCCTGGAATACCTGGCATGATTAGCTGTGTATGGGTTTTGCTGTATGTTTGTATCTTATACTGTGTTGGTGTTTTATGTTTGTTTTTCACATTTATTTTGTGCTTTTTCTTTCAGTATTGTATATTGTAATATAATTTTTTCCAATTTCATATTTTTTATAACAAGCCCCTTACATGGCTAAATAAATGGGCCCCTTATGAGACAGCCTTATTGCTGTCCGGGGTCCGGGTAGAGATCAGATCACCAACAAGTCATCTTTTTTTCACTCCCCAAGAGGTAAATGTGATTCATCTGTGCAGCAGAGAGGTGGCTCCTCCACTATTGTGCAAGTCATGCCAGGTCTTTTTTTTACTAAGATATCAAGTGGCTAATTTGATACTTTATATCTTTCTGTCCTGTTGATGAAAACAGGGGAAGGAGAGTTCCTGATCTGCTGCTCGATAACTCGATGCACTATTATGGTGAACCAAGGTATGCTCAATACACTTCCTGGTTAAGTTAATATAGGAAGATAAGTGGATAACTCTTGCTGAGCACAATAATGGGTTCAAAATTCAAAGATTCTGAGACTTCAATATGGGCTCTCTAATTGGCAATGACATGGTATGATGTCATACCTGCAAAACCTGAAGATCAAGTTAGGATCAGGGTACCCGTGGGATCTTTGGCAGTAGCACTGGGCTCTTTGGGAGAAAATAGAGCTCTGGATGCCATGGCATATGAACCTGACAAAAGAAGGAGGTGAGGGGAAGTCAGGGTGGGGTGATTCTATTTGCAGATTGTAGAAGTAATTGGGTGGCTTTTTTGACACCTGAATGCATTCTACTTTTAGCAAAAAATGTGGCCATAAAACCGAAAACAAATTAGTGACTGATGTTGTAGCCACAAACTTGTTTTAGCTGTTTAATTGCCATGGCATATAGTATATGTACTTGGTTAGCTATACATGTGACAGCAACAACCTATAGAATAAGTCCCTGGAAGTCAAAGGGTCTGGGGAAACCTGTGAAACACCTTACAAAAGAATCACAGAACAAACACCCCCAAGAGCTTGCTCACTGGCTCAGTTAATGTTTAATGATTTCCCAGAACCCTGAAGCTCTATTAGGCATCCCATTGTATTTTCCAGTCAAAAGGAAGCTATCTGGGTGGAAAGAGGCAGGCCAGTCATTGTTCAGGAAGTTCTGTGGTTGATAATTGTGCAATAGAGCGCTCTGAAGACATCCTGAGCAAAAAAGCATGCAGAAGGCAACTGCTTTTTATACCTGGGGACATCTCGCAAAATAATGATTAATCAACATACACTGAGTGGCCAGATTATTATGGCCACCCCATCAGTACTTCCTTGGGCCACCTTTTGCCTTCAATACTGCTGCGATTCTTCTTGCCATTGACTCCACGAGATGTTGAAAGGTGATGCGAGGAATCTGACACCATGCTTGATGAATAGCACTGTCCACTTCTGTGAGATTGGATGGTTGTGGAACCAGCTGCCTGATGGCTCTTTCAATTTTGTCCCACAAATGCTCAATTGGATTGAGATCTGGTGATTGTGGGGGCCACCCAAGCAAGGTTAAGTCTCCCTCATGTTCTTGAAACCACTCCTGCACAATACGAGCACCGTGGCATGGCGCATTGCCTTGTTGGAAGAAGCCATCTCCATTGGGATACGCCATCAACATGATAGGATGAACTTGATCAGCAACGATACTTTGGTATGTTGTGCTATTCAGACGTTGTTCCACACAAATTAAAGGGCCCAAATCATGGCAGGAAAACATGCCCCAAACCATAACACTGCCCCCACCAGCTTGAAGGGTTGTACTCATGCATGTGGGGTGCATGCTTTCATGCTGTTCCCGCCAAATTCTCACTCTGTCATCTGCATGATGCAACTGGAAACGTGATTCATCGGACCACATGACTTTTTTCCAATGCTCGACTGTCCAAACCTTGTGTTCCTGTGCGAATTGGAGACGTTGTATCTTGTTAACTGCAGACAGCAAACAGGCCTTCGGCTTCCATATCCCATATGCTGCAGTGTACGGCGAACAGTACGTTCAGAGATCATTTGAGAGGATCCCTGATTAAGATCTGCAGTAATTTGATGCACTGTTGCCCTTCTGTTGTCTTGTACCAGTCTTGCCACTCTCCGTTCTGCCCTAACATTGACTAGTCGCTGACGGCCACAATTCGCACATTCAGACCCAGATTTTCGGCTGACAGTCCAGTCTTTAGACACTTTGACAACAGCTGCTCTTGAACATTTACCGAATTCTGCTGTTTTGATGATACTCGCTCCATGGCTCCAAGCGCCAACAATCATCCCACGTTCAAAGACTGTTAAAACGCGTTGTTTACCCATATCGTCAGAAAAAAATAACTTCTACTGTCGTGGTAAACCACCTGCTTCACTATTTATAATGGTCTGGCCCTCTAGCGACTTCAGCGCGAAATTATAGCCAATTTGCCTACAAACATCAGGTGGTCATAATAATCTGGCCACTCAGTGTATACACCTTAATAAGGCAAACATCAATCTAAAATGCATGGTGTCCCCATGCTATTAATCAAAAATCATCTTGTTCTACTTCACCGGCCTGGGTCAGAACACAGGGGACCTGCTCCGTTTGCAGTTTTGCTTATTAAAGGGACAGTGTGCCTTGCTTGACAGACTTCAGCCTCGCTTGTACCCTTGCTGCCCTCACAGGTGTTTTTGCCCTCAGGTTACTTACTCTGGAGGGTTTCATCTCAATTATTTATTTATTTAGTTGCATCATGCTCAGTTCACTCTCATTATGGATAATCATGAGCATTGGGGTGTTAAGTATCCTACCTCAACATCCCCAGATGTCTCCAACATAAGCTTCCAGCTACCATGGCATCTGCCCTGCCCCTGAGAAAGATCAGCTCCCAGACTCTGAGTCTGAAAATGAGTCCCTTTCTGGTTAAACCCAACACTTGGCAGTCTGGGCTGAGAAAATTAGTTGGTTGGTTGGGTAGTGAATATGCATTTGCCTCTTTTATTACTACTCTAGCCTTAAGTCTTACAGGTTCAGGTGTTCTGACAGGAGTTCATCTTCTAAGATTGGAAAAAAGTCATCAAAAAGCTTTTTCCTTCACCTATTGTTCGTTCTGTATCTTTGATGGTTCACTCCTCTGTTGGCGGGTGCTCCAGCATTCTGCTTTAACAAGGCTGTAAATCTTCCTGTAGTGGGTGCCCCACCTTTTAGGATCCCACTAATAAGTGGTTGGAATCCCCACCCAAGTCAATGTATGTGGTCAGGATCAACTCTGTAACCTGTATACTGCGGAGTTGCTGTCTCAGACCCCTTAGTTTGCAATCTATTGGCCTGTTTTAGATCCCTGTGTAGGAGTTTATTTGCTATAGGACCAACCAGCATTTTGTCTAGTGTGTTAAAATGACATTGGCCTTAATCTGCTGCATAATGCAACACTGGATACTAATTGTGTGCTTCTGTCATTGCAGGAGCAGAGTGAAATATCACTTAAGTGTTGGCTGGTGATTAAACTTCCAGGAGGCTCAACATCACCTTTCGTTGAAGACCAATTGGTGCTTTACTGGATGATCTCATCTAAGCAGCAACTGGGGTAAGAGTATGCTTTTCCCCCAGAATTTGGAAAGGTAATTGTTTACCAAGTTAATTGTCTCCCTCCTCTTTATTCCTCAAGTTTCCTTGCCATCTTGTGTCCTCCCATGGCTCTCTTATCCTTGGTTCCTACTAAGCATTGGCAGGATAAGAATGCAGCCTGCAGATTCATTTAATGAGGTTTGAAGGTGCGGCCCCACCTATTTCGCAGGACAGCTATTGGTGTTCAGTCACCTGGAAGACTTCACAAGTGCATGGGTTCTGGAGGTGGTCTCTTAGGGGGGCAAAATTGTTTTTTTCCCTGTGTGTCCAGCTTAAATTCTATCATTGAATCTTTGCTGTGGTTTCAGGCTCATTCGCTCTGTAGCAGACGGTTTCTCTGAGGTTTTTTGCCTGGAGGGTCTGGGTTTCGATTTGGTGAAATTTTTTCTGTTTTACACAGGATGTCTGCAGCAGAACATCCTCCCGACGTGGGCCAGATTGCCTCTGTCTTTAGACACAGAGTTTCTGCTACATCCCCATACCTTAGTATTGCTATGCTGTTGTGGTCACCTTTCTTCCTGGCAGTGACGCCAGGTGGGTCTTTTCTTCCACTGTGTTGGAAGGCAGTGACTACTGATGCCAGGCTCCACTACAGGGGTGGACTCCTAGACACCTTCTCAGTACAAGGTGGTTGGTCATCAGAGGAATCTCGGTTGTGGAACAATGTATTGGAGCTGTGGGCAATTTGCCTGTCTAATTGCCACTGGATGAATCTTCTGGCAAGACTTCAGTCCGAGTTCAGCTGCCACTACAGTTATCGCCACTACAGTGACTTATATGAATCATCAAGGAGGAACAAAGAATTCTGCAGAGGCGAGGGAGCTCAGGTTCATCCTGCCCTGGCCAAAGGGCCATTTTCAGCTCTCTCTGCAGTGTAGATGCTTGTCGTGGGACACTGTATGACAAACCTTTGCATCTGACAATGCTTGGATTCTGGGAAATGGCCTCCGTCCTAAACAAAAGATGTTCCAGGGCCTCTTTTGTCACAATTGAATAAAAGATGGACAGATTGTGTTTAGTACTATAACAACCAATGGATGGCACAAGGTTCATCAGATATAACATATTTGTGATGTCTCAAAGAAATGCTAAATTAGGAAACACTCTGGCTTTTTCCTCAGACAGAGTGACTTGACAGCTTGTCATAAAAGTTACTGTGCACAATGGCAGATCCAAGACAGGGGCAATTAATTCCTTGCTTGCTCCATGGGATTGTTAGACACAGTTCATGCATCCCCCCCAAAGTTGCTTTCTTGACTACTTTGCTGAATCAAGGCTGAAAGAGTTCTGGTCTTGCTTACAGTATAGCTCTGGACAGGTCAAGGAGAATGTAGTTCACAGATCTTGTTAGTCTGATCACCGACAGTCCTGGCCTGCTTCTAGATCATTCAGATTTGTTCTCGCAGAGTCCAATCTGCCACTCTGCTTCATGGTTGTTGAATTTAATGGAATTACCTTTGGTAATACAGTGATACCTTGGTTTACAAGCATAATTCGTTCCAGAAGTATGCTTGTAATCCAAAGCGCTTGTATATCAAAGCGAATTTCCCAATAGGAAATAATGGAAATTAAGATGATTTGTTCCACAACCCAAAAATATTCATATAAAAATGATTACAATACAGTACTGTAATATAAACCTGTACAAAATATAAAGAAAATAAACCAATTACAGGTACCTTCGTGGCTGGTGTGAGGGGGACGAGAGAGAGGAAGATTATTGTGTAGGACGACTTTCACTATCACTAACGGAATCACTGTTATCTCTTGACTCAATGGAATCTTTCTCATTTCATGAAACCATAACAAGGAATCTATCCAATGTGACATTGCATTGTCGTTAAACAGACTCATCGCTCGCACTGCTACAGCCTTATTCGGTGGTGCTTTTCTGCAGAATTTTGCTCTTCTTGCAAGACATTGCTTGTATATCAAGGCAACATTTTTCAGAAATGTTTGCTTGTCTTGCAAAACGCTCTCAAACCAAGTTACTTGTAAACCAAGGTATTACTGTATGCTGTTCCTGTGTTCCTCAATTGACTCCAAAGAATGGATTTTTCTGTAAGCACAACAACCCTCCTACCCCCTCTTAAGTTCATCAGAGAAGCTGTTAGTTTTTGCTGGAATGGTGTGTGCATCTGGCTCCCACTTATCCACCATTCCATTAACACTTCCAGATTCCCTACTTACAGGCCCTGTCAGTGCCACTGAATGGTAGATAGGTGGGAGCCAGGTGCCATGTCAGTGTCAAAAAAATGTTGGATAGGTGGAAGTCAGGTGCACTGTCAGCATCATTGCATGGTGGATAGGTGGGAGCCAGGCACACTGTCAGTGTCCTTGGAATGGTGGATAGGTGGGATCCAGGTGTACTGTTCGTGTCACTGGAATAGTGGATAGGTGGGAGCCAGGTGCAGTCATTGAATGGTGGATAGGTGGGAGCCAGGCGTATTGTCAGTGTCACTGGAATGGTGGATATGTGGGAGCTAGGTGCACTGTCATGGAATAGTGGATAGGTGAGAGCCGGGTGCACTGTCAAGTTTACACACAGTGCACCTGGATTCCACCTCTCCACCATTCTGTGGACTCCGGACCCATCATGTAACCCCTGCTTTTAGCATTATTTGGATTACACCCACCATTGCTCCAGCCACAATCTCAGATATTACAATTTGGGTATGGATATTAGGCTCTAGAGCCTGGTCTACAGTTGTTTATTTGACCTAGTGTCAATTGCACTTAAAGGTAGTGATCAATTACCTTTGGTAATACACTGTTCCTGTGCTCAGCTGACTTAAAATATTGGATTTTACTGTACGCACAACAACCCTTATACATAAATTCATCAGAGCTGCCATTGTTGTATTTATGACCTAATGAATACTTATTGAGATGTAACCCTCCATTCACTCCTCTGCAATGTGACATCACAGGTGTATTAAGCGGTGTGTTTGCAGTAAGCAGCCCATTTATTTGAATCTCACTCAAAGAAGTACCTTTTATTAAAATCACATCACACCACAATGCATTGTAATAGGTTACCATGTGATATGGTGCAATGCAACGCACATGTGATGGCTAGGTCCATTGCAGGGGGCATTAGGAAATGCGCACCTTACACTGCAAAATGCAATCTCATGCAATGAAGATCATGTGCCACATCGCAGAGATCTGAACGGGGGCTTAACCTCTATAAAAAAAATAGATATTTGTAAACACACATAAAAGAAATAGATCCAGTAATTTAGGAATGTTGGCAGCTACGTGTTTTGTTTGGTACAGTGAAAGCTCACACATGCGTCACTGCTACACCAAACAATGACGTCAGCGATATGTATCAGATTTTCTAAACCGCTCTGCCCTCTGATGGCTGAACTCCGACACTACATGCTATAAATCCAACGTTGAAGGATTAGTCGGAAATCCAGGAGCGGAAAGCGTTAAAAACGCTAAAGCCTGGCACGCCATGTTTATTAATGGCAACTACACACCCGGAAACCTTTCTGGAATCCATGACTTATAAGAGAAAACAGAACAGCTCTATCTATACGTAACCAAATGCGATTTTTTTTTTCCCCCCCCCACCGAGGAACACGTGACTTGTGTACGTAACGCAGATAACAAGCTTGACGTGCGCGTTCTCGAGCGGAGGCAGCGGGGTGGAGCTGAAGGGATGACATCACGTCGAGCTGGCGCGGTAAGACTAAACTCTGACATGGCGGGAGGCGGGAAAAGAACAACACAAGATGTGCAACAGGTGAGGGTTGAGCCGCGGAGCGAACAGGGACCGCGGGCGGTGTGAGGGAGACGCGGCTCATCTGTACTTGTCCGGCAATAAATGAGAACCAGCTAAGAAGCTGCAAGCGTTGTGGTCCATTCACATCACCTGACGCCTGCCATAAGTGCCCGTGTCATTCTTCATCCACTTCCTTATGCCGGACACACACACAGGGGGCTTTTGTTTGCCCCGAGAATTCCATCATAGTACATATGTGTTATTAAGGGGTTATATGAGCGGGCTATGGAGAATGGACCACTTAGCATATGACTGTCCAGTCTTCTGTTCGCTGCACTGCAACATGCTTTTTTGACATATCCAGTCACCCAATGAATTTTATACAATTTTTTGGGGGACACATAGAGCTTTTGGTGGTATTTAATTGCTACTGGGAGGTTTTATTTTTTACTCTATAACAAAAAAGTACCCTAAATTTTGTAAAAAACCTGTTTCCCTATGAAATGTTATGAAACACTTATCACCCCAATTTTTTGGCAAAATATAAAGACGGGGTTGCGTTGGGTAAATAGATACCAAACTTGTCAAGCCTTAAAGGAGAACTATGGGGTCAGGGCTTTTCCCCATAGTTCTCCTTAGGGTAACGGGAGGACATAAACTAGCGTCCTCCCGCTACCCTAAGCTCGCGGTATACTGAGACGCCGGAGCGGATCCCGACATCGACGTCGAGATCCGCCCAGCTGCGTGAGTGACAGCTGGCTCTGCCTGTCTAGAGGCAGAGCCAGCTGTACTCGCCCCCTCCCCCGTCCGTTCCGCCAGTCAGCGCTGGTGGAGAGGGGAATCCAGCCCCTCCCCCTGTCACGGCAGAGAGCTGTGACAGGATCGAGAGGTGAGCGAGCGCCGGTATGTGTTCGCTCACCTCCCGATCTACTGAGCCGACCTATGACAGTCTCATTGTCACAGGTCGGCTAGAATTATGAGGTGAGTGGAAATCACTCATCTCATAGTTCTCCTTTTAAAATTGCCAGCGAAATCGCAGAAATTGACCACAGCCAAAATTGGCCATAGGCGACGCTTTAAAAGCTTTTACCACTCATCAGCTTAGTGTCATTAGTGATGGCAACGTTCGTGGCGATATGTAATATGTGTGGCGTAATGGGCGCAATCTTCATTTCTGCACATAGGCGCACCTGGCGCATGTTTGCGTAATTTTTTTTTCATTTGTTACTTTTTTTTTAAGCTTTATTTTTATGCTTTAATTTTGTTTACACTTCTTTTTTTTTTTTTTTTTTT
>NW_017306696.1:988660-1026209 GCF_000935625.1 Nanorana parkeri | reverse complement strand
TTTTTTTTTTTTTGTTTTATTTTTTTTTTCCTTTTTTTTTTTTTTTTTTTTTTTTTTACCCATAACTTTATTGCTATCACATAGGAAACTAAGAAGCCCCCTATGTGATGGCCAATTCACATGGCAGGTCCTCTTTATGTAGACATCAGGGGTCTCTAAAACCCCTAATGTCACCAAGGGACCCCCAGAGAAGCTGATGAGGCACAGATCTGTTTCAGCTTTTCTCTGGCATCTGTATCGGAGAGTGACACTGAATGCGGAAGTGATGTAATATACATCACTTCCTGCATTTGGAGACAGCAGAGGAGATCAAAGCGAGACCGTGTACTGATCTCCAGTGACAGCGTCGCCGTGCCGGTCCTGGCGGATCTCGGGGGCCGGTGGAGTTACGGGGGGGCCGCACATCTGCAGCCAGTACAAGCGATCGTGTGTCTCTAGAGACGCCTGATTGCTTGCATGTAAACAGCCATTGCTGGCTCTTTACATGCTCGGTTTGCCCACTCGTGTGAGCACTGCGCACGGGGGTGCAAGACGTCTTAAGACGCCCTCCCGCTCCTTTAAGTCTCCCGGCCGTTCATGAACGGCCATGGACGGGAGGTGGTTAATGATATTACATAGGGGACTAAGAAGCCCCTATGTGACAGCAAAGAGGATGTGAAAGGTCCTCTTTATGGAGACATCACGGTCTCTCTAAGACCCCTAATGTCACCTAGGTACCTCCACAAAAAGCTGATGAAGCAGAGACCTGTTTCATCAGCTTTTCTTTGGCTACAGAAGCCAGAGAAGGACAGCTGAAGGCGGAAGTGATGTAATATACATCACTTTCTGCATTCGGAGAGCGGAGGAAGATCGTGTTTTTCCGATCTCCCTCCATGTCTGGTCACAGTCGTTGTGCCGGTCCCATGGCCGCACGGGGCACAGCTAAACGCTCAGGGGCGGCGCATACTTCCATGCATCCTACAAGCATTTTAAAATGCAAGCATTTTTCCCTTGTCTCCCTTGCTTGCGTTTTAAACAGCCCACAATGGTTGTTGCGTTTATAAATGCCAACCCGCATCCAGGAAGCAACAGTCAGGCCATTCAATTACAGCGGTCGGGCGTAACTCCAGGTATGAATCATTATGTATGTGTACATTGGCCCAGCCTGGCCCTATACAAGTATGTACAGTAAGCACCCAGTTATCCGGCACCCATGGGGATCGGTAGGTGCCGGATAACTGTAGCTTCTGGTTGCTTGAGAGTTAACTCTCAAGTAACCCCCCATGGCCCAATTGCACTAACAGGCTGGCTATTGCTCCCCATTTTACATTCAGCTGCCGACTGAGGAATCTAGCTGCTGGCTGGCAGCAAGATGTAAACAGAATGTAATTAGTGTGCACATGTCTATCAAGCAACTGCAAACAAAAAAAAGACACATGCCCTCCATTTTTTTTTTTTGCTCTTTTGTTTGCTCTTTTGTTTGCTGGTTGCATGAATGCCAGACAATGGAGAGTTTAATGTGTATGCCATTCCTGATTGGCCAGCGGTAATCCTATAAAGCAGTGTAGAAGCTGGAGCTACTGCAGCGCTGACAGTGATCTTCCTGGCCTGTGTGGCACTGTGCTGAGCTGCGTCCCCCTCTGCTCTGGAAACACAGGGTCAGTCACACAGCACAGTGGCCATTCAGAGAACTCTCAGTATGTTTATCAATGAATACAAGGCCTTCTGTGATTTGATCGGGGGGGATAATGACACCCTTGGTGGACAGCAGGATCACCAGAACTAGCGTCTCCACTGGAAGATTTCCCATTTATTCCTGTTCTGGTGACAACCCAAAATTTGGGATTTCCTTTCACTGTCAGTGATGAGGGTCACCAGGACAAATGGGGACACAGATAGCAATAAAAACCTGGCCGCTGTTCTAATCCTTCTCCACTATTCAATACTAAAAGTTTTGGCTTCAGTTGCACTTCTTAATTTACCCTTTAACATGACAAATCGTCACTTTTGAGTCTGGTAAACTTCGAGAACAACTCTACTACTGTGTATGTTTGTGTTCCGTAACATTTTTCTTACCTCTTTGGATGTTTCTGTGGAGAAGGCCTGTGTGCAGACTGCAGGCTATTCTAAACAATTTAAAGAAGAACTCCAGGCATTTTAAAGATTAACCAATGCAGGGGGCTGTTGCAAGGGTTAAGTGCTCGTTTTGGTTTAGGGTCTAAATTAAAAAAAGATACTCGCCTGATCCTTGGTTTTGCCTGGCTCCTAGACCGTTCCCCACAGCCTCTTCTCCCCTGGTCTCTGGCAGTTTAATGACTGGTGACAGGATTTTTATTTGCTTGCCCTAGAAGTGAGGGCACCGAGGAACGCTCCACGGGACCGAGGGTCGGGTGAGACTTTATAGCCTCCGGCAGTCTTTTTGACATTTCTTCTGCAGCCTGTCTGCTTTTTGTTTGAAGTGATTTGGGAGGCACTTGGGCTGCTTGATCACTCCTACAAGTTGCAGAATGGGCTGCCCTCTGATATCCCTAGCTCCACTGCAAGGACATCCATGGCCGGTGTCGGCAGGGAAGGCAGAGGGACATGGTCATTGTCCCTGGCTAAGGTGAAACCAGAAGTGACGCTCTCTGATTACTTCCAGGTTCAGAGCTATCATTCCCCTGGCCTCTGTGCCCCATGTACACGCACATACAAACATAAGCCTCATGCATGCCACACATATTGGGTTTTGTGTGAACACTGGAGAACAACAATAACTGATGACCTGTAAGTTTTTAAAGTGTCACTTCTGAACAATTCTGGGTACTATAGTGATTTGCGGTTTCACAGATGTAATCAATTCTAAGGTTTGACAAGTGTAAAATGTGTATAGAGCTGTGACTGAAAGGGATCAGTTATCTGTATTTGATGTCTGGATAGGATAAGTGTTGAGAACTAGTGTAACATTTTGATTATCAGTAGTGTTGGTCACAAAACCAGAAAAAGGATGTAGAGTTCTGTTGGCAGTATTCAGTTGTGTCTCTGGATTTATTTGTATTCGGTTTGCAGAGAAGTGACACCGCAAAGGAGGATGTGAAGAAAAGACGATCAGATCAATCTGATGTACCTGTGAGCCTGCGACAGGAGCTAGAATGCCTGTATAAGCTTGCTATGCCAGAAGATTTCTATGCGTTCTGGACGTTTTGCACAGAGATTGACCCAAAGGCGCCCTCTGGTAAAATAATAATAATGTTGTGTACTTTTTAAATTTGTTTTCTTTTTTTATTATCGAATGCCTTATTTTTAAAGGTGAAATTTCAGAAATATTTTAAGTAGTATAAACATTACTCGCCTCTGTACCTTTTTTTTTATTTCTTTTTTATACATTCTTTAGGGGTTTTTTCAAAGTTTACAAAAAAGAAAAACGTATGCAGAAGGCCAACATCAGGATAGATACAATGTTTATAGTGCAGTGCATACAAATGTACAGATAATGGACAATAGATTACTAGAACAGGCAGGGTGGAAATTGTCACACCTTCATATAGCGCTGTATATCTAATGCCATCTGAACCAGTACACTGAAAGGGTCAGTGGAGAATCCTACCCTCTCAGGGTGGGGGCGGAGAGGTCATCAGATGGCAGGTGGTACATCATCCCTTTGGTATTGCGGACGTAATCTGAAGTATAGGCTGCACAAATGTTTGGGATGTCATCGTGGCAGGGAAGGTAGCGGGGAGGTGGAAGGGGCAAAAGGTGGGGTAGGACGGGAAGAGCAGAGTCAGGTGGGAGGTGAGAGTAGGAGTGGGGAAAGAAAATGATAAAGAAAGGGGAGAGAGCAAAAGGAGCGAGGAATAGCATCCTCACCCCGCGTCAGGATCCTATCTAAGGGTGAGGTATTCAGGGGACCGATTGTACTCCATCCAGGGAAACCACGTGCGGGCGAAGGATGCGGAAGTGTGTTTGAGGGAGCTTGTGAGATCCTCCATCTGGTATATATCATGGATGCGATCTAGGACCTGCCCAATGTGAGGGGGGGGGGCTCGGGTTTCTTCCAAAAGGTCGGGATACATGCCTGAGCCATGTTGACTGCGTGTCTGATAAGTGAGTGGGCATAAGTGCGGAGGGGAATAGTATTGTGGGAAGAAGGCATGTTCTCGGGGCAGCTGGACATCCGTACATTTCTGGGTGAGAGCGTGTACCTGATTGTACCCTTATTTCTGCAGTCTGCTTTCCCCTTCACTCAAGGTTTATTGCAAGCATAAATGTCTCAAAGAAGGCATATGCAAGAAAAAACAGGAACAGCGCAACAGGAATCGGATGAATTTCGATTTGTGGGTAGATTTCTCCATCCACACTGTTTATTAAAATCCCCCCAAAAAATGAAAAAGGTGTGCGCAGACTGAAATTAAAGTACTGTTCCCCCCCCAAAGCTTATTTAAACCCAAAAACAACAATTTATACTATATTGCAGCTTACCAATCCCTACATGTGGCAGATGCATTTATTTCCCTTTTTTATTTTCATCTCCTGTATTTAACATACTCCCTGTCCTGGGGTGGCCACTGTATCTATGGAGAGAGCTATGCTTGTCACCCATGCCTTTCCCTCCATCCGCTTTACATGTTGGTTGGGGTTCACATCAAAGGAAGTTACAAAGACACTGTAAGGGGAATTTATCAGAACTGGAGCAGACCAAATCTAGAGAAGTTGCCCAAAGAAACCAATCGGCTTCTCTCTTCAGTGTGTTCTGTTAAGCTTTAAAAACTAGAGAGAAGTGGATTGGCTGCCATGGGCAACTGCTCCAGATTCTGTCTGCTCCAGTTTTGATAAATCCCCCTCACTGTGCTTGTAGCAAGTTCTTTGTACTTCTTAAAAATGATGTAAAGCAGCCACCATATCGAGGGCCAAGGACTGTACGCTGTAATATATTTCATTTTTTGTTCTTGGGGTTAGATGACCTTTTTAAATGACATTGCTAATCATGTGTGGTTGAAGGATATCTGATGACTATCCATGCTGTTTGGAATCTCCTCTGAGAACCTCCCCAATAAAGTGTCTACTTGCACAGAGGAAGATTACCTTTTACTCTTGGAAATACAGATTTTGCAGATGACTGAGAAAAACGGTACTAATGAGATTGGAGTAGCACCAGCGTGGAAACCTTATTCCGTGACTAATGATGACATTCTCTGGTTTCAGATGTTCTGAAGGACAGCCTTGGTCTGCAGCTAGTAGGGCCATATGATATTCTTTCTGGTAAACACACGTCATCTAAAAAATCTTCTGATAGTAATTATAATCTGCACTGGAGGTTTTTTTATGATCCCCCAGAATTTCAGACCATTATTGTTGGGGACAGCAGGACACAATTTCACATGGGTTACTACAGGTAAGAAACTGGAAAGCAAATTCATGAAAACATTGTTGAACAACTGTAGGAAGTTTGACCTTCTGGCTTTTCATTTTGGTTTGTTTTTTGTGGGAAATCATAATTTCTGTCAACGAGCAATTTAGAAATGTGCATTCTTTTTTTTTTTTTTTCTTGTGCAATTTAATAAATTTCTTTCAATGTATGGTTTGAAGGTGTTGCAGTCTGTTAGTTTTCAGCTGCCATTATGTCAGGCTAGGTTAGAAAATACAATCTGGTCCGTGTAGGCTTTTACTATGCTTGTTGTTTGTGTGTATCTATAATATCCTGCATTGTGTAGTCTCCTAATGTATAGTCTCCTTTGTGGGCTTCCTTTTTTCAGAGATTCCCCAGAAGAGATGCCGGTGTTTGTTGGCACTAATGAAGCCATTAAAGGGTGCCTCATCACTGCAGCTGGAGATAATGTGTTTTCTGCTGTCAAGTAGGTGCCCCTCACTTTACAGTGATTTTGTTTAAGGGATGATGAGTTTTACTTTATTACAATATTCCTTTTTCCCCCTAGGCTATTTGCAACGAAGAGGTTAAAAGAAATGTCTGATCAGAAAACAGTTGCTACAGTGAAAGACTTGATAGAAAAACTTACGGCAGCTGCAGATAAATTGGATTACTCCATGGAGCAGAAATCTAACGCAATGAAACGGAGAGACAAGAAAGTCAGTACCTGTATTTATTTACTTTTCTCTTATATACTGTACAGCTAGATAGTAATTTTAAACTATTCCAAAAAAGATACTATCATGTCCTAATGTCCACATTTGTGTGGCGAGCTTTGCAACATTCATCAGTACCATAAAGATGCTTAAATATACAACTATTGTTCTTGCTGGAAGATTCTTTGTGGGTACCTTTTTTGGCTCATGCTTGGCTTGACATTTAATGGACCTCTCGAGGGAATGCTTGTTAGAACATTAACCAATTTTTTTTTACTGAAAACAAACCCCCTTCTAGAATCGTCATCATCTATTGTATCCGAGCATTTGCACGAGTACGAGTACTCATGCAAATACTCGGTATCGCGGCCGATACCGATGCTTGTATCGGTATCGGTGCATCCCTAGTTGTTTCCCTTCTCTTTGCTGCTCTTTTTAAATCCTCATGTCTTCTCATGCTGGGGGAGAACTTCCCTTTTCAGCTCAGGGCCTCTTCCTGTAGTGCTGGCTCAGGTTACAAGCCTATACAAACGTATACACAGACACCATATATCCATTCCTGAGACAAGGCAGTCTGCTGCAAAACAGAAGTTCTGCAGAGCATGAGAACAGATACAAATTTAAAAGGAAGAGCAGCAAAGAGAAGGGAAACAACCATGGATTACAGTAAGGCACACATTACAGTATTTTATATTAAAAAATCTGAGGGTTTAATGTCACTTTAAGTTTTCAGAATGAACCGCTTTCTTTTAGGTGCATTCAGCTTGCATTTAAGATGCCTATATCCTTGACTGACTGGTACATTTCACTTCCTTTTAAGCTGCAGCCACCTGCTTCAGGCTGCTTTTTGTGTCAGAACTGCCCATACAGTACATGTCAAAAGTGTGTGTGTGACATAGATACAGTGGTACCTCGGTTCACAAACGCTTCTGTTCGCGAAGAGTTCGGCAAAAATTTTTCTTCCGTTCGCAAACTCTGCATCGGGTGACAAACCGCAGCCTTCTTCCCTGCTCTGACACATGGTCGTGGCTTCCTCTAGTCGAGCTCCCGGTCTGATCACAGTTTGATTCGGTTTGCGACCAGAATCGTGGGACAAATTTAAGTTTGTGAACCGAGGTACCTCGATGGATATAGCTAGATATATATATACACACAGCAGTAGAACTTTTTCTGTCAGAGCTACAGTTACAACCTAGATCATTGTTTTTTTAACAAATTTTTTTTTTTTTCCTTCCTGTAAATCTGTCCACCATTTCATCAGGTGGTGACCAAGTCTTTCCATGGTGCAGGTCTGGTGGTCCCTGTAGATAAGAACGACGTTGGGTACAGGGAGCTTCCTGAAACGGATGGTAAGTTTTTGGTACCCATGTGAATCACGGAATATCCCATTTAACAATCTTTTGGCGATGCCTGTGAAGGATGCGCTAGTGTTTAAGGACCCTATCTATAAGTGGTTTAGAGGTCCTTTTGTTCTTGTTGGCTGGTGCTCTGCTTTGCAACCTACCCTTGCTGTGATACTTGTCTGTCAGACATTGGCTGACCGGACTAAGCTCATGAGAAGCAATTCAGGATGATCCCTTACTTATTGAGTATGATAGCACTCTTAAAGTGACATTAAAGGCAAACATCCCCCCCCCCCATGTTAATGTTAGCACTTACCTTAACCCCTTCATGACTGAGCTTGTTTTTAGTTTCTCTTCGTAAATGACTGACACACTTTTGACATTTCAGTAATATACGTCAGTAATATACTTTCTTACAAAGTGCACTCACACATATTATATATTGTTTTTTAGAGGACAGATAGGGCTATATATTTATATCACATATGTGTACCTAACCCCTCACTTAGGACAAATAAAATAAAAGAGGAAAAAACGTAAAACAAAACACTTTTCCCAGTTTTGATTTGTAGTATTTTTTTTACAAAACAAGCACAGCTAAAAAAAATATGCAATAAATACATTCATTTATTTGTCCTTTATTTTTTTTACACTTTTTTCACTTTTTTTTAAACTTAATGTTATTTTATTTAATTATATCAAGCAGTCATTGTGAATTAATCTCACTATTACTGCTTGATAAAATTAATACATTTTTGGTTATTATCAGGCTACTTCAAACTTTAGAACAGCCGATAATAAGTTAGTGACACTGATCCTGCAGCAGTTCAGGATTCAGGTTGCAACAACGATCAGCAAACTGAAACATTCTTCTTTCAGGAATAGATACATTATGTGTCTATTCCTGAAAGTGAAAGAAAAAAAAAAGCCAGTATAGCTTGAGAGAGCAACATGCCGGGTCTGCTGTGACTCAAGACACCCGATCTTCAGGTATCGGGTGTCTGAAAAAGGTTAACCCTTTCATTAATGGATGCCTCTAAACTTAGGCATCCATTAATGAATGATAACCGCTGATTCTCAGCGGTTACCAGCCTTCTAGTGCAGCAAATAACTCGTCACGTACAGTGTACGTGACGAGTCATTTGGTCCCTTTGTGGCGGGACGTACAGTGTACGTCTCCCGTCACGAAGGGATTAAATCAAGTCTTTTTCCGATCTTCCTCTTTCCTGATGTTTTCAGCCTTCTCTCCAGCGGTGCGGCGGCTCTCCGATCCAGCGCTGACTGCTCTGACCCTCCGATCCAGCGGTATCTGCATGCGGGTGCACGCGTCTGTAGACTTACCTTGCGTCTTTCGTCACCTCCCAGCAGAAAATTAGAACTGCACATGCGCCTGCCCCAAGATCCTTTGCGGCCGCTTGTGAAATTTCTCATTTTTGCACAGGACCGCGCACCGAACACAGGTGAGTCTAAACTGCTGTTTGAACTTTTTTTTTTTTAATAAACTTTTTGCATATATCTACTGCTTGCTAGCAGCAGATATATGCAAAAAAAACTGGAGGGTTTAAATATCCTTTAAGCTACTGTATGGATGGGTTGTTGGTCTACGATCTCATTACCTGTGTTGGTGAACATGGGGAGAACTCTGCGGTTAGAATGTGTTGGGCTGCAGAACAGACATGCAAAAAGCCAGATCATTGCATGTCCTTCAAAGAACAGCATCTCTTCGGAGCTGCATTATCAAGGAAGCTACCAGGGGCAAGAGTACTTGCCTGCCCTAGCAGAAGAAGCCTAGGGCTCAGTCCGGGAAGGCTCATCCCTCTTGGAAGGCCAAGAAGAGTTCCTTTTCTTTACTCCCAGTGCTCTATCTCAAAGTCCAAGCCTGGTCTCCAGCCCTGGGCTTCTAAGTCCCCTAAACCCTCAGATAATTCTTCAGTATGGCCCGCATCTTGGATACTGGGTGCAGATGGTGGTTTCTTGGGGATACAGGCTAGAATTCTGCGCACCTTCCAAACTGCCTGTGTTGCAGCAGATTAGCACATATCTATGCAGCCCTTGTGGCACTTCTGGGGCAAGGGGTCATTGCCCAGGGCCTGTGAAAGACAGGTTCTAGGTGTTCTACTACAACCTGTTGACCATTCCCAACCCAAAAGGGGACATCTGCCTTGGATCTCAAGGCCCTAAAATATCTTCATTCAGATTCATTCGTTCTGTATGGAATCCGCCAGGTCTCTCATAGCCTCCTTCCAGCAGGGAGACTTTTCTGGTGTCTGTGGATACTTGGAAATCCCCATTTTTCCAGTGTATTAACGCTTTGGGTCCTCGGCGCTTCCAGTGTACACCATGTGTGAGAACTGGCCCATGTGCAATCTGTGCTGTGCTCCCAGGACATCCCTATTTTGGGATATTTGGACAACCTCCTATTGAGGGAACAGCCAGCTCAGGTTATGGTCGACAATGTAGCTCAAACCATCCAGACATTGCAAAGGCCCCATCAATATTTTGAAACTTGGTGAAGGTTTGGTTGTTTCTGCAACACTGGACACTGACGTGGAGGGTAATCCGATCATGGGTCAGTCAACGTCACATCGGTGGTGTACATCTTCCATCAGGGAGGAAGCGGAAGTCTTACTGTGGTAAGAGGTAGAAAGGATCCTGTCCTTTGCCTAACTTCACATTCCAGCATTGTCTGCAAGGTAGCATGCTTTCTTGCCACCACCTCTGCATGGTGAGTGTCTAAGCTAGCAACCTTATTCGCTAAAGAACCCTTTTTTGGGTGGTGTTGAGGCCCAGAATTTCCTACCCGAGGTAGTTTTGGTCATGCACCTTAACAAGCACATTTGTTCTCCAGCTCTGTCAGTTTCCAGTTCATCAGAAGGAGAATGGATGGACTGTGTGCTGTGCATGTCTACCTTGCAGCCATTGTTTCCATTAGAAAGACTCACTGTCACTCCTGATGGTTCACAAAGGGGAACCTGCTTCTCATTCCACCGTTTCTCTGTGGCTCAGATAATCACCTATGCTCTCAAGTGTTGGCTTCCACCCCTTCCTGTTAAGGCGCACACTGCTAGATCTGTGAGCGCTTCACATGCTCGCTAACTTTACCAGTTACCTGGTTGTTCAGGACTCTTTTGATGCCAGCTTCAGGCAGCTGTTTGATCCCAGTTGTACTACTTTTAGATGTCCTTACAGTCTATGAATCTGTGTCCCTCAATGAACACTAAAGAAAATGTGAATCTTGTATTTACCATAAAATTAATTTCTTGCAATTCATTAACCCCTTCGTGACGGGAGATGTACAGTGTACGTCCCGGCACTTTGTACCTATATGACTGGCCACGTACACTGTACGTGACGAGTTATATTAGGCTTTGTAATGTTGGTAACAGCTGATTCTCAGCATTTAACAGTCATTCATTAATGTCTCAGTATTGAGGCATTAATTAATGAAATAATTAAGCTTTTTGTAAAAGCTTCTTCCTTTCATTAATGAAAGAATGAAGCCGTTACATGCAAATACAGGACCACAATTTGCGATCCAGAGCCCGATGTTTAGATACATTTCACTCAAAAGATACAATGTATATCTTTTGAGTGAAATGTATCAGTTCTGATCGTCTAGGCACGATCAAAGAGCTTTTAGTGAGATCTGAATCTGACTAAAGTCAGGATCATAGCTGTTCCTAAGTTTGGAGCAGCCTAATAATAGCCAAAAAGTTAATTTATCAGGCAGTCATAGTGACTGCTTGATATAAACTGACAAGAAAAAAAAAATTTTTTTACAAAGTGTAAAAAAATTAAAGTGTAAAATAAAAATGTATATATAAATATATTTAAAAAAAATAATAATCAAAACTTGTGAAAAAAGTGTTTTTTCTTCTAGTTTTTCCCCTCATTTTTTTTTATTTTATTCAAATTTAAGTGAGGGGTTAGGTACACATGTTGGATATAATTATATAGCCCTATCTGTCCTCTGAAAAACAATATATAATATGAGTGGGTACATTTAGTAAGAAAGTATATTACAGCCGTGGAAGAATCGCACAGCAAAAATGTAAAGTGTGTCAGTCATTTATGAACAGAAACTGAAAACTAGCTCAGTCATGAAGGGGTTAAAAGAGAACTGTTGGGTCAAGGCTTTTCCCCATAGTTCTCCTAAGGGTCACGGGTGGACACAAACTAGCGTCCTCCCGTCACCCAAAGCTCAGTATACCGCGAGCTACAGCTCGCAGTATACTGAGATGCCGCAGCCAAAACGGACCCCGACAATACACAGCTGGCTCTGCCTATCCACAGGCTGTGCCTGCCCCCTCCCCCGTCCGCTTCGCCAATCAGCGCTGGAGGAGCGGGGAATCCCTGTAGGAAGCCGTGAGTGACAGTCACGGCTCTCTGCAGGGATAGATCAAGAGGTGAGCGAGCGACGGTATGTGTTCGCTCACTTCCTGATCTACTGAGCCGACTTGTGACAGTCTCGTTGTCGCAGGTTGACTCGGATTATGAGGCTAAAAATCACTCGCTTCATAATTCTCCTTTTTAAGGGACTCAAATTCTACCCTTCTGTGTTTATGGTGATGTTCTTGGTACTGCTTTTCTGCAAAACGAAGGAATGCTGGTAGTAGGAGAGGTTTTATGGGCCAAATCTTTCATTGTATGTACCTAAATGAACTACAGGATAGAATAAAACTAAAATGTATCTTTCAAATCATTGTAGCTTCTCTTTTTTAAAGGAATAGGAAGTTTATGCAATATTAGAAAGTTTTACCCGTTTCATTTATCAGCTTTAGTTCTTGTAATTCCATTTGTAACCTACATCCTACTTTTCCCATGAAACATTCTGACTATCACAAGATCCATGTAGCATATTACTCTGCATCTACAAGCCACTACCTATTTAATAACTAAGTGCACTTCAAAAATGGTCAAGAAGACATTTCTAGCCACTGACTGACTACAGTGTTCAGAGAGAATCCAGTTACTTCCACAGCTGTTATTTGCTTTATGGTATAACGCTTGTCTTCTTGCAAGTAACACTTGAATTGATTGCCATGACATATATTTTATCTTTACTAAGGGAATCTTAAGAAAATGTGTAAAGCCATTGTGGAAGCCCCTACTGATGATGTGAGAATGAAAGCCTTTGCTCCTATTCAGGAAATGATCACCTATGTTCAGTTTGCCAATGATGAGTGCGATTACGGTATGGGTTATGAGCTTGGAATTGACCTCTTCTGTTATGGATCACATGTAAGTGTTTTTGTTGTGCTTTTGGTTAATGGTGGTTCATGATTTCTTATGCAGATGAATAAAACAACTATGCACACAAATGAAAGTAGAACCAAACATAGGTTACTGTAGCTTAAGGATCTACCTTTTCTGGGCAGTAACAGACTTATTAAATGGTAACACTACAGGGGGGAAAAGGAAAACCTTCAGGGCAGCATAAGTAATATTTTAGGGGGTCTGCCTGTAAGTTCTATACGGCACTGTAAGTGTAGAAAGAAATTATAGTTCACCTTTTCAGGATATATGTAAATTTGTAATATTTTTTGTTGTTTTTATTCCAGTACTTTCATAAAGTAGCCAGACAGCTCTTACCCATGGCATACAAGCTCCTAAAGAGGGATCTGTTTGCAGAAATAATTGAATCTCACCTGGAAAATCGGAGAAAGGAGAATGTAAACCAGCTTGATGCATGATATGGACTAAAGGCACAGTTTCATGTGTTTTTGTTCTTACGAATCTGTTATTCTATAAAGTTAGTTTTGTAATAAACTGCCTTGTATCTGTATTTTAGTATTTGGATTGGTTGTAAAATGCATTAACCTGACAAGGGCGAATAATAAGCATTTCATGTATCAGGGCCTGTTCACACTGTAGTATGTTACACATGACTGCTTATGAGAATGTGTTGAGGTACAATACTTAAGTCCAGCCTTGAACAAGCTTGGCATAAATGAGTGTCATAATGCATGGGCTTCACTTACAATTCTTTATTTCTATACTTATTCTAACAGCTAGTGAACTAGCATTCTCAAAAGGGAAAGTTAGCAATGGCAGCCTATGTAATTCTCATGACGGGTGTACTTTAAAGGAGAACTATGGGGTCAGTGGTTTTGCCCATAGTTCTCCTTAGGGTAACGGGAGGTCACAAACTAGCGTCCTCCCGTTACCCAAAACTCAGTATACCGCGAGCTACAGCTCGCGGTATACTGAGACGCTGCAGCCGGAACGGATCCTGACAATTATGACAGCTGGATCTGCCTATCTAGAGGCGGAGCCAGCTGTACCCTCCCCCGTCCGTTCCACAAGTCAGCGCTGGAGGATCAGACAGGGGAGGGGAGAATCCAGTCACAGCTCTCTGCAGTAACAGGATGGAGAAGTGAGCGAGCGCCGGTATGTGTTCACTCACTTTCCAATCTACTGAGCCGACCTGTGACAGTTTCATTGTCACAGGTCGGCTCAGATTATGAGGATGAGTGAAAATCACTCACCTCATAATTCTCCTTTTTTTAAAGTCATATAATAGTTCCCGGGTGGTAATGGAATAGGTTATCAACAGTCCAAAACTAGGACAGTGTTTGGCACGGGTCTATTGGAAGCCTCCATTCAACAACTCTAGTTACAGGTTTTTGCTTCTTCGTAAAAAAGAAAAAAAAAATGTATGTAAAATTAATTTTTATGTTTTTTGATATGCCTATCCACTTCCTATGTTCCTTTCATGCATATCCACCAAAAACATTCATGTTTTCCATCACAATAGTGCAGGTGTCCACTGGTGTATGTATTGCAGTGTGTTGTGGCATGTGCTCTGTGTATGTGCGGCACATACGCATCATGTGTGGTAAGGTGTGCCGTTTTTTGTCACACTTGTATCGTTAGTGATGTAAGAGTGGGGATTTTCACTGAAGTTGTGGTAAAGACTGCTATTTTGGAAAGGTTTGGCCTTGACATATCTAAGTGGCAACTTATTCTCACACACACACACACACACACACACACACACACACACTTGCCCACGATATACTGAGTGTGTATGGATCAGCCCAGCTGTGAGTGACAGCTGGCTCTGCCTGCCTCCTCCCCCCTATTCCTTCCTCCAGTCAGTGCTGGAGGATTGTAGGGGGAATGGTGACTGGCGGGGGAGGAAGGCCAGTACTTTCCCCATGAGTGTGCTGCCATGTTTGGAGTCAGGAAAGGTAATTTACTATATGTTTTGCTGATATTTTTTTAGTCCTGCTGCACTGGGTGCCTCCAGCTCACATTCCAGTAATGGCTCCCGTGCTGCTTGCAGCATGCCTATTCAAACAGAAGTTGTTTGCATTATGACAGACTTTAACAGAGGGCAGACATCCAGGTGGAACCCATAGATGTGGGTTTATGGGATTTAAGGCTTTTGTTTCAGGGTATTTTGTGTAACGGGTTGATTCTCAGAGCTAGGGCCCATCTCCTGGAACCTGCTACAGGGCACATTAACTGGTGCAAATGACTGAGCCGATGCGGTGGTCATTTTCTTGTGGCCCACCCTGCAGCCTTTAAATTGTGTGGCTGCAACTTTATTTTCTTTTTTCTAGCCTGCTGTGCTAAAGCAGCACTACAGAGCTGTAGCAATCATTTTGTGGGAGCTCATTACTGTTCCGTGCATATACACGGCTGATGTTTTGATTTCATGTGGCCGTGTATCTTTCCAGGCTAAATGTGCTGTTATATGCCACCAATCCACTGCCTCTCATTGCCGCAGAGAGGCACACCAGGCACTGTTGCAGTGTGCTCAATCTTGGCCACAACCACCCTGAGTACTGCTGATCAGATGCGTTGGTTGCATTGTGGTGTGCTTTACCCCCCTGCTGGTGTTCCAGTTTTGCACCTTTTTGCCCTTGTGTGCCTGTAATTACTGCCTGCTGCAACATGTTAAACCTCAACAAAAGGACCAAACCTTTGACTGCAGTCAGCCTGACCTTTCTTTTTGCATGTGCTGGTCATAACTTCAAATTTGTTGGTGCTAAGAGTGAATGGTGTCTGGCTGCTGCTCTGCCCACATCAGTCTTACCTTGTCCAAGTCTCCCTCATGTTGTAACCATCAAATTCCTTAACTCCACAATGGAGGGTTTTGTTTCAGGGATGGTGCAGGCAGAGCTGTGGCTAGAACATTAGCTACCTAGCAGTGCACCCAAAGGAAGCATTCTAATTCAGACCTGGAGGCCCTGAATGTGCCAGACACGAGTGTGGAGGTGGAAACAATCCTCTAAAAAAGATATTCTAGAACCAGAGAAAGAGGAGGCCAAGAAAATGAATAAAGAGAATGGAGGATCGGAGTGATGAAGATCAGCTACAGAAATAAACATGTTCTCTTTAGAGAAGAGGCACCTAAGAGGGAATATGATTTACACATTCATCAATGGGGAGTGCAGGACTGGGAAGAAACTAAGAATGAAAGATGACACTTGGTCACAAAAGGGATTTGGATGAGATGTGGTTTGAACTCGGACTGCATTGGGTATTTTTCTTTCTTCCGGAAGCAAAATTCTGGAATTCCCTTCCGCACTTAGTGGTAACAACTGCCAGCATTTATCAACAACACCATGAGTTCCTCGGTGTACAGAATAGACGGATAGGATAGTCATTTAGCCATTTATGTAATGTCATCAAATATGACCTTTCCTTTTATAACTGTAATGCTGTAATGTTCTAAAGCTAAAAAATTCACTGCAATATGGCGATCTGGAGGTTTTCTGTACACAGTAGGTGTATGGAATGCCCCCAGCAATGTGGCTTCTGTGATTGGCTGCCTGATTTTCCCACAAGTCTGCACTAGAAGTATAATTTGTGGCATCCTGTGCAATAGGAATTAAATTTTTGGTGAGGAACTCCATAAGGTTCCGTTTACACACAGCAGTTAGAAATTCAGCTGGGCCTTCCTTGTGGCACGAAAACGCGCACATTCTATAGCTGAAATGCGCCGGAATAGCACACTTGTACTTTTTGGTGTGTTTTCAGCCCGTGCATACGTTGTGCAGGTGTGAACAAGCTTCATTGGAATGTATTAGTTTTGTTTCGCGCGTTTCTGTGCGTACAACTGCTAATGTCAACAGAGCCTAAGGGTTAATTACTGCAAAAGGGACGCTGACACTGCACCTTTACCTATTACATCACAGGAAACCCACCGGCTGATTTACAATGAACCCAGGCTCTCCCAGTCAAACCTTAGTTTGGAAAGGACATGCTGCAAGAAACAGCTATTTCTTCAGACAGAAACAGGAAGGAAACTGCAACAAAATTGGTTAAAGGATAAGAAACCCTCGGGGGTATTCACATTATATATAGCGAGCAGGAGATGTATGCAAAAACATTCAACCTTTTTCCTAACATGTCTCTGCCACACGCTCCTGGCCGAAGATCTGAAAAAACTTTGGTAGCTGCAAAGGATCATGGGATGGGTGCATGCCCAGTACAGATCTTCAGCCCGGAGACGAGGAAAGAGACAAGGCAAGTCAATGCAGGCAGCGTGCACCCCACACAGACTCAGCAGTGCTGCATCAGAGACCGGCACCAGCGATGGAGGGGACTAAACTACAGGAAAGAAAAAGAGGGCAAAGCTGTGCTCTACTTCAAGGGTATGCTTTGTCACTTTCAAATCCTTGCATTGTACATTCATCATGTTTAGCAGGAGGAGGTATAGCTCCTTAGCATCATTCTCCTGCAGGTGGCAGCAAGAACCTAAATGGCCAATAGACCTAGCTGTGTGTCGGATTAGTACAAAGGTTCTATTTTTATACAGGAGTTAGTCTCTGCATCAACCAACAGGATCATTGAAGACACATTTTCTAGACCTGCATGTTTAGTAAGGACTCTTAAATTAAAAGTATATGTGTGTATATACAGGTGAAACTCGAATAATTAGAATATTGTGCAAAGTTCATTCATTTCACTAATGCAACTTAAAAGGTGAAACTGATATATGAGATAGACTCATTACATGCAAAGCAAGATAGTTCAAGCCGTGATTTGTCATCATTGTGATGATTATGGCTTACAGCTCATGAAAACCCCAAATCCACAATCTCAGAAAATTAGAATATTACATGCAATCAATAAAACAAGGATTGTACATAGAACAATATCGGACCTCTGAAAAGTACAAGCATGCATATGTACTCAGTACTTGGTTTGGGCCCCTTTTGCAGCACTTACTGCAATTACTTTTGCACGATATTCTAATTATTCGAGTTTCACCTGTATATTTTGTATATCAATCATTAAAAAAGAAACCGGATAATATTGGTGCTGTGCTTTGCCAATGTGTGCTCCAGGGCTGTGGTTATCCATCCCTTACTATTTACTGAGTGGCTAACCTGCAACAAGCATATGAATATCACTGGTCCTGGCAATGCACATACAAAGTAGTGAAGGGTAATGACATTAATTATTCACTAGGACCCGTGGGGCATAAAGTGACTCACTGTCACCCCCTCTTTAAAGAGGATCTCAAATAAAGCTGCTGCTATGCAGGTTTTATGCCTGCAGCAGCCTCTACCTAAGCCACTGCTCCAAGCTCACTCCTGTGATGGACTACAATCTCACATTTAGTTTACTAATTTGTATTGATATTGTGGTCCATCACAGGAGTGAGCTGGGAGCGGTGGCAACTTTACAACACACACAGGGACCATGGGGAACAAAAGTAGCCCCCCTACAGAAGGAAGGACAGTGTCAGCATGAATTCAGAGATGATTTGAGGATCTTCAGCCGAGTGATACACAAATAAGATACATTTTTGCTAACAGTTCGGGTACTTGAATACATTTTTAAGATTTAAAAGGAGAACTATGGGGTCAGTGTTTTTCCCCATAGTTCTCCTTAGTGTAACGGGAGGACACAAACTAGCGTCCTCCCGTCACCCAAAGCTCAGTATACCGCGAGCTGCTGCTCTGAGACGCCGCAGCTGAAGCGGATCCCGACAATTGTGCCGGGATCCGACCAGCTGCGTGAGTGACAGCTGGCTCTGCCTATCTAGAGGCAGAGCCAGCTGTACCTGCCCCCTCCCCCATCCGTTCCGCCAGTCAGCGCTGGCGGATCGGAGCGGGGAATCCAGCCCCTCCCCTGTGACGGCAGAGAGCCGTGACAGGATCGAGAGGTGAGCGAACGCCGGCATGTGTTCGCTCACCTCCCGATCTACTGAGCCGACCTGTGACAGTCTCATTGTCACAGGTCGGCTAGAACTATGAGGTGAGTGAAAAGCATTAACCTCATAGTTCTCCTTTAAAGGCTAATAGATACCAGAGCCTGACCATGCTGCCCAGTGCACCCTAACAGGCTGATCTACACCCCAGCAGTTGTGATGAGATGTGTGGCTACTATTGATTTACTGCAGCATAGGGTGCTGGAGGAGGAGTGCAGAAAGCAGCATTTTCTATTAGAGAAAAAAGGTATTTGAAAAGGAAATTCCAAGTGACTTTGGTTTGAATTCATAACATGACTGTACTAGACAGTACAAGCTGTGACAAAGTAATCACCTAAATAAAAAACCCACAAATACATCTGACCAGCACCCCTAAGCTGATATCTGCCCTTTTTCACACCAACTGCTTTTAAATTGCGTGTTAATGTATGTGAACAGGAACTTTGGTGGTTATAGCGCAGGGAGACCAACCTGAAAAAAAAAATCAAGCCAGTGCTAGGTTCCCCAATAAGTTTATTTCTGGACTTTATAACAATACAGAACGTCTCATCTTCACTAGTTGCTCTCAGTAGAATATGAACATAATACAGCTGTGACAAAATGTTCCAAGGAGCTAAATCCTCGGAAATAACTGCTGACATACATGAGCAATCCTCATGAGCTACCACTGACTAGGAGGATGTGGTTATAGAGAATCACATTCTCTGGAAGGCCTGAACCATAAGAGAGATCTAACAGCCAATACACAGAATGTCATATACTCAGATATGTGGTCTATTAAAGTAACACAGTTCAATAAAAAGAATACAACCCTGCAAGAAGAGTTTCAAGTGAATTGTGGGACACATTTAACGCCATCATTTTTGGAACAATTGTTCACACTTAATAAATACAACAATTGTTATAGCCGTTTAGATAGGACTACTTTCATTGCAGTGTTGATGATCAAGTCTTATTGCTTTCTTAGAGGTATTTGACTCTTTCGGTTGCTTAGTAGTATCAACAGAATGTTGGCAAAGCTGTGCTCTACTTCTAGTTCAAGCCTAGTTAGTAATCAAACAGAGTGGAGATGGTTTCTGATCAAGTCATTTCAAGGCCTAGGATCTGTGGGTACCAAGCAAGTAACGCATCTTGTGAATGTAAAGAACTCTGGTTGTGGTTTTGGACAGCGTGAAGAATGGTTAGAACCTCTGCCTGGTATTTATGGCAGTAAGTGTACCTGCAGGGGGTATTTTATTTCATGTCATGGTGACAACATTGTCACAAGGAAAGGAAATCCATGGGCTGCACTAAAAATAGAACATGTTCTAACCTTTCCTATACTATGAAATATTTTTTTTGGGCTGGAGTTTATTTAAAATGTTATAAAAAATTATACATAACCCAGTTCTCTTACGAACCATCTCCATAATCCACGCAGACAACTTCCACCATCTTCTCGCTGAACTCTAGCAAAAACTGCAGCTCACTGGACTACATTCCCATTCTGAAGATTAGACAATGAGCCAGGTTCTCATCCCGATCCCGAGAGGAGCCATGTGGATGCATTTGGCATGGTAACTTCGCTGCAGCAAATCCCTATAGACTACATCATCTTCCTTATCTAGTTACCCACTAAAAACCAAGAAAAAAACATGCATGGGGCCTTTTTAGGGGGTTTGGGGCAGTTTTTCCCCAATCCTGTCCGATTAACAAAATCAAATTAATTTCAAGTGTCAAATATAATCCAAAATGGACTCCAGTTGGGAGATCCATGACCACATTAGTTAGAGATGTGCGATTAGTGCAATTATAAATCAAGTTTCTCCTCCAATCGTTTCCCCAATTTCCCTGATTAGTGATTCAAATCAAACAGATGATAAATACAAAGGAACATCACATCATTAAAATCTAATATTATGTATGTAGGGCAATCGAAACAGTTCTCAGTGGCTGTTGTATAAGTATGGGTGGTAAGAATAGGTCACGGTGAGGGATTATTCCGCAGCTCTCCTGAAGCATCAAATAGTGCAATGCTATCTCATGGCAAACTGTCAGTCCATCCAGCTCCTAGTCATTCTCGCTCTTTCCTGTGGCGAGGTCAAGGATCAGGGACATCTAGCAACAGTCTTAACACTGCAAAACATTAGTAGATTAAAGGATTTCCCAGCATACAAAAAAGAAAATTGCATAAACCACGTCACACCATGGAACAGAGCACAACGGGCCATCTGAAACAATCCAGTTTTCTAAGCGGCCGAGCTGAAAAAGCGTCTGCGCTTTTCAGCATCCCTGTACCAAGCTAAGCTCACTGCTTTATGGCACATACGTATGTGGATGATTCTCGTGAGAATGGCAGTATATCTCAATATGAGACCT
Organism: Nanorana parkeri; assembly: GCF_000935625.1. Lineage (NCBI taxonomy): Eukaryota > Metazoa > Chordata > Amphibia > Anura > Dicroglossidae > Nanorana > Nanorana parkeri. The sequence goes on along the minus strand of NW_017306696.1, from coordinate 1,005,296 downwards.
TGCTGCATTACGTGACTCCTCGTGGAGTACATTGGAACGGGGGTGAGGGGTGATGGAAGAAGATAAGGTATAGAGAGAAATGACATCTGTCCTGGAATGTACAAAACATAGTATCGGACAGCAGATAGCATAAACACCAGGTTTCCTTCAATGACAACAAATCTTGAATAATGATGGCTCAATTCAGGAGATTTCCAGTATGCAACAGGGACAAAATGAGCAAGTCTAAGACACTCCTGTAATAGACATGCCCTTTATTTTTCATGCTCTAGTAGTCACAGTATTACACTGCCCTCTAGTGGCAAGTTAGTCACAGCGCATGACCCACCACAGCTCGGCACTTTCTTATGCAGTTGTGCAAGCAGGGAGGCAACGTTGCTGTAAAACTGATCATCTTCACTTTTTACCAATGTGCCAAATTGCTCTCCTATCAGGGTAGAGTGTCCTTCAACAAGAAAACCTCCTCTTCACTTTCCTCTTGCTCTTCTTGGATGCTGTTCAGTTGAACATTATCAACTCTGGGTCGTGGTTTGCCATTTGGGCCATATGACGGAGAATATCTTTTTTTGTGATAATGCCAAGGAGGCGTCTAGGAAAAAGAAAGAGCGTTAATAAATCAAACACCTGGTGAGCAGAAGAGATGACGTTTCAGCTGCTAGTTGGATCATTTTGGAAGAGGAAAGAGACTATGATGCAGATAGCGGGATCACGCGTGTTAACAGAGGAGCAGACCACCACCAATAACAAGATTATTTGCTTTTTAGTAGCTTTGCTGATGAAATGCAGCAGCAGCCTTCTCAACAGCAAAACATGCGTAATAAATTAAAGGATGTGTGTATTATCACGTCATACGAGTATGGACCCATTCACTGGACGTCTATTATGTATCCTAAATCACTGTGCTATTGACTGATCAAGATACATTATTGGACCTGCACAAGGAGCTGATAAATCAGAGGTAGGTGAAGGACACGCAATGACTATTGTCAGGTTTATTAAATAGGGTGTGGGAGATTAAAAACATCACTTGTGCAAGGTCCAATCAAGCAAGAAGATTACACCCCGTTCAGCTGCCAAATATAATAATCATCGGTTATTCCCCCGTATCACATGACAAGCCCAATGTACACAGACATAACAATGAAGAAATTAAATATGGGAATCTACAGAGAGAAGACATTAAATTGTGAGTATGTGATGGTTATCCTGATTACAATATTCCGATCGTTAGGTTAGTTTCATGTTAAAGAAATTTGGGTACAAGCCAATAAGCCTTCAAATCGAATGTACCGAAAAATTGGACACAGCTGGGGCAGCCATTCTGAGTGCAAAATGACAATTTACTCAAGCATACCCACGATGAGTGCATATGGGTCAAGTATTGGAGTAGAGGAATCAGAAACTGAAAACATATCAGCTTCTCTCAAATCCAATGGCTTCAATGTCAAATGTAGGCGCAGGACGACAGTATCCGCCACTGCATTGCGTCTTTGCGCAGAATACTAGAGGCAGGTCAGAACTCAAAATATTAAACATCTGCATTACATTATGGTCTCTGGGGTTCACTTATGGTCCACCATCGGTGGCAGACTTTGCAAGTTTAAATTCCTAAAAGGGTTCTTGGGCCACAAGATTTGAACTTGCTCATTCCTTGCTCTGGGCCTTGGATGTAAAAGCAACAGGTGCTCAGTATACTCAGCACTGCTGCATAACAGTAAGACCTTTTATGCTCCATGGACTTGGCCTTTTGCACCTACACACTAAAACTGCCAACTTTCAGGGCCCATTAACTCTACTGTGTTGTATTAATGTGCAAGATACCACAACACGCATTACATGCGTTGGTGCAATGTGGTGCTATCCATTTTCACCGGCACCTCAATGCACCTTGCCGACTTGCGTGCAGCGCACTGCCAGAAATGGTACATGCACGTTTTGTAGTTGCATTAGGCAGCCCGTTAAATTAATGATCTGCTTTAGCACAATGCACATTAATACACGGCAATGGTGTGAATGAGTCCTAAGTCAGTCAGCCACATGGTTGTATTAATAGATAATTGATTAGGGAAGACTTCAGACAAGTCCTCCCAGATGAGCCTCTCCAAAAGAGATTCTGGATAAATACTATACAATTCTTAAACAAACCATAAACTCCATCAACATGAAACTACAACTGGTACCACATAACAGACACCTTGTGATGCCTTCAGGGAGCTTAGCTATGGAGCACCAGGTACCCTAAACCACAGGAACATTCTGGTAAGCACATATCAGCCAGCCTTCCGGGTCCAGAGCTTAGCCTGCCCTTCCCCACAAGGCACTACTGGCCCATCACTATGATGGAAAGCCACAACTGTCAATGAGGTGGTGCAGGTCAGGTTTATCAACTAAGAAAGCTGGTTGATATTTGCACATAAGAACCACCCCAGGATGAGTGGCACCTGGGCATGAAATGCCCAAGCACCATAAAGTGCCTATTATGTGGTAGCAGTGGCAGTTTAGAAGCTTTGATATAACTCGAATTCCCTAAATGTGAATCTTTCCAGTCAGAAAATAATTAGCATTCAACCTTAAGGTTAATGTATGTACCGCCTGGTATCTCTGCCCATAAAAAACTTAGGGCACACGGTTTCTCACATACTGGTTTGGGAAGCAGCCAAAGGTTGACTTATCCACTCCCTAAGCTAACTATTGTTCCTTTAGAATGCTAGGCAGGCCTCTACCGGGTAAACACATTTCAATCAATGTCATTTGTCTTTCCTACTTCTACTGGGTGGAATTTTACACCAAAACTACCAGCCCTGTGTCCAGTCATCAAAGGCTTTAGGATGCATTGAGCTGAATTGTAGGAAAACTGCTGAGTACACAGTTCAAATACATGTACATGAACAGTATTCTGCACCAGAACTCTGTTCAATCACGCTTGTGACCCAGATACTGATGCCAATTGGTACAACCAGACCCTGCACTCCAAAAGCTTTCTGCAGACTACACTAACTTGTCCAGTCACAGGCTCATTTTTAATGCTAGAGCAAGCTGTAATAGTGAATAGTGGTGCAGAAGCGCAGTGATGGGATCATCACCGAGCTCTCTCCTCCTGTCTGCATGTTCAGTGGCAGCACATATATACTGCAGAAGCTCCGTTTTAGCTTCTAGTGCTCTCTCCCAATCTATATCAGCTGTGGAAGGGACGTCAGGAGACCAATATGAGGATAGATTGAGGTACTTTAGACAGCTTTTACATGTTTTAAAGCAGTGTTTCTCAACCTGTGTAACCTCAGGACCCAAATTTGTCCTTGGTCATTAAATCGTGACCCAAGTCGCACTGCACCGGAATGCACGGCATTGCAGTACTGCATATTCTGGTGCAAGTGATCAAACCGTGGACGGGAGGTTTGTTTGTTTGTTTATATTTTGTCACGTAGAAAAGTAAAAACTCTGCACTCGTCAAGCTGCCCACGGTGTAATATTTGCCAATAGAAATGAAGCTTTGGAATGTGACAATTGCTTTCTTGTATTCTCTAGAGCAAGCAGGATAACATCACAAAGTGGAACATATCGAGCAGATGGCCTAGTTATGTTGGTTAGTCATTTCATTTGTGAGAGGAGGCATGAAATTCTTGTCAAATATCAGATACACTGCAAAGCAAGTCAATGTGAAATGAATGTGGAACAGCAACAAAATGCAGCAGTTTTATTTAAAGCAACCAGCAGCACACTGTTGTCAGCCGAGGAAGGATCGCTACACTGAGAAAAAGAATCATCCACTCGGGAGGGAAAATGGAGCCGTTGCCAATAGCACTCATTTCCCTTTGTGTCTCTAACCTGCCCTAGAAACATGAAACCTGATTAGTTACCGAGGCAAAACGTCTATTCTTCCTGCACTTTGTATGAACTGTCCTCTGGTTGTTTTATAAGGAAATGTACCAATGCTACAATGAATGTTAAAGGCGTCAAATCCCCATGGGGGGGGGGTTAAAGCAGTAGTGGGGGAGGGGGCGATTTTAATCTCATGTTACAGAAAGATTAGACCTTAGCTTATTTCTAGTACACAGCTTTCAATGTGCCTGACAACAAGAGGTTAAATTCCTTACCCAAGCGTCAGCCTTAATGAATGATATTTCAAGGTAAGGGCATTAGAGTCTTTCTAGAAGCACTCGCTACTAAAGTGATTATCAGGGTTATAAGAGGTGAGGGATGGCTGTGATACTGCCAACTGGAAGGCTCGAAGCCCAGCAAAGCTTTCAATAGGAGAGCTACAGTTCAGGGAGAAAGGTAGAAAACGGAAAGGTGTTCCTGTACCTTCAAATCTCCAGTCCATGGACCATCCTTGAAGTGTTATGAATGTGTATGACGATGAGAAATTCAGGTCTACAATCTGCTCGTGTGGGCAATAGTGAAATGTTTATAAAATGTTATAGTAGCCCTTCCGGTCTGTACTATCCAGATACAGCTCAAACAATAACCTACATAAGAGTAGGTATGTATATCAAAGGGAACGGCTTTCTTTCATTTACTGTGTTCATTACTAATTACAGAACTATTTACCATTTGCAGCCAGCAGGTGGCAGCTCTATCCAAGTCATTCCACAGCTGTACTGAGAAACAGACCTGAATAGCAAGGGAGGAGATCGGATTCTGCAGAATGGTTCACACTGGAGGGATACAACCCTTCCCTCTAACTCCCTCTCCTAGCAGAGATGGATCATCTGACTTAGTTATACACAGGGTCCTTCTAAGCATGCATGCAGAGCTTGGCTTAAATGGACACTGAACTCAGGCGTTTAATCCTAAAAATGCATTCAGCTACATGCACTATTAACAAAAATGTATCTTATTTATGTATCACTCGGCTGTAGGTCATCAAACCATCTCTGAATTGGTGCCGACACTGTCCTTCCTTCTGGAGGGGGGCTGCGTATATTCCTCATGGTCCCTGTGTGTGTTATAAAGTAGTCACCGCTCCAAGCTCACTCCTGTGATGGACTAAAATCTCAATACAAATGAGTAAACCGAACGTGAGATTGTAGTCGTTCATTGGACTAAGCTTGGAGCGGTGACTACTTCATAACACACACAGGGTATAATTCAGAGATGATTTGAGGATCTACAGCCGAGTGATACACAAATAAGATACATTTGCGTCATTAGTTTGGGTACTTGAATGCCCTTTAATTATTAGACATATCTGTAGTGTCATGCAAGCATTCTGTATACCTTCTCTTTGAAATGTCAGCATACTGAAAAATGACATATATGATGCAGTCTGTCAGTTACATTAGGACAGCAGTTTTTGTTTTTCTAAACAGCCATCAGCCTTTTGCCCCCCTGCTAATGGCACCGATTCCTTTCTTTTAGGAAGAGGCTGAAGGGAGGGAGACAGAAAAAATATGGAGGCTGCCATTTCTAACCTTTGTTCCTAAAATGCAGGTGTCCTGGCTTTCACGCTGCCCCACTAGCTGTAGTAACTGGAGTTACTGACCAGAACAAGTACAGTACAGATCCAAACATCTGACTTCTCTCTGACTTTCCAGAACCTTGTTTTAGGTCAGTGACTAAGTTTACTGCAGTCGGCACAACCGCCAGGCAGCTAGAGTTTTGATAAAAGAGATAAGCAATGATGACTTCTTTCTTTTTCACTCCAATTTTCTTGATCATTTGTTCTACGAGGCAGCACTAAAAATGTGCAATTTACCAGGGACTGCAGGTGAAAGTCTACGATTTCCTTTCCCAAACATTCCGATTGTGAAATCTTCCAATACACAGAACTGGACAATCACGCCATACAAGTGCAGGCCGTCCCATTTAACTTCCCCCTATACCTGTGACTGGATTGGGCTTCAAATTTAGAGGACTGTATAATCCAATTGTAAAGTCTGCCTACGTTCACAGGCATGAAATATTGCATGCCAGTCAATGGATCCTTCACCAAACTTGATATAATGCGTAGCAGTGTTCATAAAACAGGTCACATCAGGTTGTTCATCTCACTGGAGCAAGCAATAGTAGTGCACTATGTATGACTGACGACATTTTCCTGTGCCACGCTGTGCATGGAAAATGCTTTGCCAGCAGATTAGTATGACTGAAGCCTTAACACTTGGGAGCACATGTAACCCTATGAGCTTGTGTCCAACATCTAGGGGCAGCCAAGACAGATCATGTAGCTGCTGCTGCTGAGCCAAGAACAGAGATTTGCCTTCTCTGTGTAAAAACTGCTGATGCTTACCAAGTAAATCTGAAATATTGCATTGACATAGCGTGTCACAGAGTGCTAGAAATCTAGAGCAGAGGTCACTAATCTTCCTGAAAAAGCAATGACTCTTTTCTCCTCTGATGTCATGAAGTGCATGTGGGTGTGTATAAGACCATTGCTGCTTTTAACTGCCGAGTATGCTTTTGTGGTTGCTGTGATCAGATGATGTCTGAACGGTTCAACATTTCATGCGTCCTGCTTTCTAAAAGGTGTCTACAGGTTAAAGGTGCTTTGTCTAATCACCAAGGGTTCCAGGTGCTGCTTTAGATGCTCGAGATGTTCTAAAATGTTCTTCTTTGTGATGATCCCCAAGACAATCCTGAAACAGATCATGTTATGCTAATAACTGAGTTTGAACTACAAATGGAGAAAACAAAAAGAATGAAGCAACATAAAATAATGACAGTGTTATGGACCAATGAATGACATGGAAGAGACAAGCATGCCACAAGGCATCACTGTTCGGAAAGAGCAAAAAAAAAAGGTCATGTGATATTCTGCAAAGAAAATGATCAGAAGTACAATGGGAAATGTGTTCTGAGGCTACCTGCTGATTAAAGGATTATCTGTAGAAGCAAATACCTCCACAGTGGGGCTGATCTAGAAAACGCAGAGAAGTGCCCATGCTGGCCACAGCTGTCACCTGACCTCTTGTAGGTCTGGAAGAAAGGGATCTGATTGGCTGCTTTGGTTGACACAGGAGTGCCTCTTGTTCTATAAATCTGCCCCACTGTGATACACATGTTGATAACAGAGTAAGTAATGGCTGACACACAAGAAATACAAATCACCATGAGTTTTATGTGTATGTTCTTTTCTAAAAAAGCTTTGATCCGGTTCTCAGTTATTGACATGTAGCAAAGATGCCAATCAAAGCACAAGAATTGTCATGGATGTGGGACGGACAACTGGGATGTCAGAATTCTGAAGCTTGCAAGGAAAGAGTCCACTATTCTCTATGAGAAGATGTGCCTAGCAAGAGATACAAGGTTAGTCAATAGCTTGAAGTGACACTAAACTCAGGAGTTAAATCTTAGAAATCCACGTTCCTTAATTGTTAACAAAATGTATTTTGTGCATCACTCGGCTGTAGATCCTCAAACCATCTCTGAATTGGTGCCGACACTGTCCTTCCTTCTGGAGGGGGGCTACTTTTCTTGTGTGTTGTAAAGTAGCTATTGCTCCAAGCTCGTTCCCATGATGGACTACAAACTCAATACAAGTTAGTAAACTAAACATGAGGTTGTAGTCCATCACAGGAGTGAGCTTGGAGCGGTGGCTACTTTACAACACACACAGGGACCATGGGGAACAAAATTAGCCACCCTCCAGAAGGAAGGACAGTGTCAGCACCAAATCAGAGATGATTTGAGGATCTACAGCCGAGTGATACACAAATAAGATACATTACTGTTAATAGATAAGGTACTTTATTGCATTGTTAAGATTCAGCACCTGAGTTCCGTGTCGCTTTAACTGCCTAGAAGAATAGTCTGTGCATTTTATAAGCAGGCAATATGGACTGACCTTGTCTGTAAAAGCCAGAAAAGAATAGCAATGTACGGAGACACCACAAAATGGGCAATTTAAAGTGTGCCTGCAGTGCCTGGGCCATGGACTGTAGAACAGTTTATTTCCACAGCACTCTGGAAGCCCTAAAATCAAAAGCGCTTTAATCTACAAATTCCCAGCAGACCTCAAGGGGCTGAGCATTGATCTGGCATACAAGCCAACCTTCAAAGTTTTGACTGGAATTTCCGGGGCACTCTGGAAGTAAACTGTCTGCAGTCCGTAAGAAGTAACAATTTGGGGGTGACTCTAGATCATAAGTGCACTTCTGCTTTGTACGATGCATTTGAGTTTTACGCTTTGCAATCTCCTAGAGTCGTGTTTTCATGCCGCTGTGAAGAAGCTGCTCCCAACCACAACTAGAGCAAACTGTTCAGACAAGTGCACGTTCCAGGAGCAGCTTCGGCACAGCAGACGTCTACCTTCAGACAAGGAACTTTATTTCCTATGTGAACCGGTAGCAGTTATTGGGTTTACCAAAGCGTTTGTTTCCCTGAAGATGGTTTATTTACATGTAAAGAACAATTATCATTATGTCAGGAAGCAAATTTAGTCACACAAAACAAGAGCAAGCAGGAAATGGATGAGTAGCACATTATTAGTAATGGGCTGACAGAGTCAAGATAGCCCAGTGTTAATATAGTGTGGTGCATGGCATCTGCTCAGGTTCTGTTTGTTTCAAACAAGAAGAAAATGTTACATGAGGATCATGATTTACATGAGTCCTGAAAATCATTTACATCAGTCCTGATAATCACATCCAAATACAAGCAGCTCATACAGGGTAAAAGAATGACTCAAATACAACTGACTTTTAAATCTGACTAAAACAAAATGTATGCGCAAATCAAAACTCAAAAAAAGATTTCAACAGTAAACAGTCATAAAAACACACTGGGGAGAACTTCATAAAACTGGAGCAGACAGAATCTGGATCAGCTGTGCATAGTAACCAATCAGCTTTCCTCTACAGCTTGGAAAATGAAAGCTAGAAGGTTATTGGTTTCCGTGCACAGCTGCTCCTGATTCTGTCTGTTCCATCAATAGTGAATTCCCCTCATTAGCATTGCTTTGGGAAGAAGGTGATTGGAGCAGCCTGTGTGTAAAATGACACGTATGTCTCCAGCCTATACGATGGGATCCAGGCCTGCGCTCCAAATGTGCCCACAACTCCTCCGGACTGTCTGGTACTGCTCTATACTGAATCAGTCTACTGGGGGAGTCGGCCAAATGAAACTTAACACAGCAGGGGAGGCTGTCTGTGCAATATACTGCATCTTTACCCACATCTCCCTGGCAGTGTTTCTGGGATTTGTGCATGCCCATCCTTCACCCACTGTTCAGTGTTTCTACTCTTGCACCATTCCCAACATTATAAAACCTGTAAAGTATCGGTGTTGGGTGAACTGACCCATTGAAGTACACCTGCCACATCAGTAAGCCTTCATCTGTATAGTATTTGCCATCTGCTGCCACTTCTTACTTTCTGCTTACCTGGTCACCCGTTATGTGCCTCTGCACTACACAAAGATGCTATTTGCATAAGACTAGGCAACACACGCAGAGTTTAGGCCTGGGAACAGAAACCGACCTCTGAATTGTGAGATAGGAAGAGGAGTAAGGAGTGTAGCAGCACACGGAGAGGAATAAGCTGGCACACCAATGGTAAGATATGGCACCCAGGGGTGTCTACTATGCAGCAGCATTCTTACCTTGCTTACTACTACAATGCAATGCATATTATGTAAACTGGAACTCCAGCCAAAACATTTTTGGCTACAGTAGTGAAGGGTTAGAACTAGGGATGCACCGAAATTTCAGCCTCCGAAACATATCAGGCGAAAATGGTGCTTTGGGCAAAATGCAGAAAGTACACTCTTTCGGCCAAAATTGCAGTGCATCCGTGATTTCTCTGCTCTGTGTCCCCTCTGACGCAAATCAGCGGCCAGTGAGGAGAGAAACTGTCAGGAGGCCGTGCGGGGCGGGGGAGAGAGCTCTGTCATTGGCGATGTCACAGGAGGCCGAGCTCTCCTCGCAGTGCCCTGCTCAGCCTCCTGTAACAGATCAGGATGGAGAGTGGTGAGGGGGAGGAGTCAGCTGGCACAGGAGACCGAGCTCTCCTCCCTGCACCACCCGCTCAGCCTCCAGTGACAGCGGGAGTCAGGGTGGAGAGCGGTATACAAACACTCAGCAATCAGTGATCGCTGAGAGTTTGTAAATAATTAAGGACAGAGTATGTTTACTGTGTCCCCAATTATGAATGGTAAGTATTCTACATCACTTCCTGTTCATTCCTGATTGTGGACATGGTAACCATACTATCACCACAAGGTATGAATGAACAGGAACACTCAGTATAGAGGATTCCTGTTCATTGATAACAGGGGATGCAGAAAAAGAGATTGCGGACTCGGTGTTCTCATTCTCTTTTTCTATTTTAAAAAGGGAAATATCAGGGGTCTGTGTAGATCCTTAATATTTCCCCAGAACCAATGACAGTAAAGTTAAAATATTAAAAATAAATACAAATATAAAAAGTTTAGAAAAAAATAAAAATAATTTTTTTTAAATGTAAAAAGGTTAGAAAAAAATATATATTTCCGGCTTCGGTCAGAACAACATTTCATTTTGGAGCACCTCTAGTTAGATTATATTTGTCATCTTTCCATTAGGAACATTCCCTTATTTCTTTCTTTACCATGGAGACAGGTGAAGGGAAAGCTCCCTAACAGAGAGTCAGAAAACGACCTCATTATTAAGAAATGCTTTTACCGTTGTGTGCCTATTGGAGGTATGACCACACGCTATTCAAAATGAAAAAACTAAAGGAAAAAGAAAAACAGTTTTATGTGGAGTTCTACCTCTGCACTTCTCTTATCATGCAGGAAGTGCATATTGTATTATTGTATGTCAATAAAAGTGAGCCTCTCAGTACAGGTATTCCTCACTTAACGACCGAGTTCCGTTCCTACGACCAGGTCGTTAAACGGATTGGTCGTTAAGTGAGGAACTCTATACAGTACTGTACTGCATTAGTACAGTACTGTATAGCGTTGCCGATGTACAGTAACGAACAGTGTACTGTACATCGGGCAATGAAAATACTTACCAGGACCCGCAATGAAGATCGGAGGACACCACTTCCGCCGGCGACACGGCGCACTGATGCTGACGCGCAAGGTCGGAGGTCGATCGGCGCTCCGTCGTAAGTGCGAGTGGTCGCAAAACAGGTAAGTCGGTAAGTGAGGAACATCTGTATAGAGATCTAAGAGCTGCACCCATGTTCTGGGGTCATCCTCATGCTTGCTTTGCTACTGGTGAGGCAATGACCCCGCCAAGCATGACTCTAGTGATGCCAAATCCCGACTGAACAAGCATAATCTTAGTCAGTGACTTTATTAAAGTGATGCTAAATGTAGGCGTTAAATCTTAAAAATGCAAAGTACCTTATCTATTAACACAAATGTATCTTATTTGTATATTACTCGGCTGTAGAACCTCAAATCATCTCTGAATTGGTGCTGACACTGTCCTTCCTCCTGGAGGGCGAGATTGTAGTCCATCAAGGAAGTGAGCGGTGACTACTTTACAACACACAGGGACCATGGGGAACAGAAGCAGCCACCCCCCAGAAGGAAGGACAGTGTCAGCACCAATTCAGAGATGATTTGAGGATCTACAGCCGAGTGATACACACATAAGATACATTTTTGTTAATAGTTAAGATACTTAAATGCATTTTTAAGATTTACCTCCTGTGTTTCAGTTGTGAAGCCAGGATCAGCAACAAACTATTGAAAGCCTCCACAATCCATGAATATTAATGTTCCTATATGACTAATGAAGCTTCACATATTGTTTCTGCTCCTTACCCCAGAGCCTGGTGTTTAGATATGTGCAATATTGTGTCCAGTAGCATAACCATTGCTGAATTGTGAGCAATCCACATCTGCACTATATAAAGCTACTCTGCAACAAACCAATGATAAGGCCTCTTCTGTGTCATTTTCAACATATCCATGTCATTAAACACTACTGCCCCAATCACCCACCACACAAAACAAACAAAAGTCTTCCCACTGGAAAAAAGGTTTTCAGATTTAAACCTGCACTGGTCTCATTTAAAGGGAATGTATAGTGGTTTTGCATATGTTTTTCTCTATTCTGGCTAGGACTAAATATTAAAATTGAGGCTTCTTTCAGTAAGAGAAATAGGACATTTTGCATATTAAAGAACATGTATTTTTCTCATATTTAGCCTACAGGTTAAAGTAAAGCTCCTTTTAATGTTTTTTTTCGTTGATTCTTAAAGAAGCACGTTTACAATGTTCAATAGCTCAAGCTGACATTGAACTTTACATACACAGGTGAATGATTCAGAGTAGCAACTTCACCCTCTGTACAGCTTTGCATTTTTTTTATTTAAATATCAGTTTTAAAAATTATAACCTTAATAAAATGTCCAAACCAATATAGTTTCCCTTTAAATTATTGACGGATTTAATCCTAATGCATTATCTGAAAAACATTTGAAACAAGTAGCACAATAATAGGAATAAGTATTAAGTGCCTAGAAGTTATCCATGAAAACATTAGTAGATGAAAGAAAATCAGGGAACTCACCCATTGTGAGTGACAAGGCACTGTCTAAGCCCCAGCTTGCGGAATATATCCACTACGATCTCCATTGGTGTATGGTCAGTTACTGTAAAGGGACTCATGTCCAGGATGCTGCGCAGTTTCAAGGGGCGAGGGCTTTCTGCAGGCAGGGATGGAGTGTGCTGAGCAAAGCAGACCCGGGAACTTCCAACAATGCCTTCCTGCTTTTTTCTTGCATTTTCTAAGAGAGGGAAGCAGAATCGTCTTCGTTATTTACACGCACTATATTTCAAGCCTTTCAGAACACAAATATGGCAGCTGCCACTACTGGCTTTTAGTTTAAGATGCAAGTTCGGGGATGTCATTCTCATCCTGGTTTAACAGATATTTCCTGTACTTGCTGAAAATGTTAGAACAAATGCAGCCACCACATTTAGAGCCAGACTCCAGGAAAAAAAGATAATTTATACTTTGCACTGGGTGTGTAAATTTATCATTAAAAAGCTGTGCGTTATGTGCAAAGGACGATTGCACAGTATAAAAATCTTACCTTGCAGTACGCCGTCCCCTGCACAGAATGCCCAGCTTCAGGGCATTGAAGAGTGGGAGCGATGTGTCCCAAACTGTACAGGACTCCGGTGCTGCAAGGTAAGATTTTCCTATTTTACAGTTTCCTCTGCACATAACACAAAGCTTTATAATAATTTACACACCCGGCGCAGAGTGTAAATGATCATTCTTTCCTGGAGCCTTGCTTTAATGACTGGTAAGCTGCATTATTACAATTTTGTTCTTGGGTTTAGTTATGATTTGAGCAAATGTATCATCAAAGGGATAATATTGGCATCATCAATGTTTTTTAGATAAAATGTGTTAACGTTTTATTTACTTTGCCATTTTATATGAACATGGACGCATCCAGATTTACTCATTACAAATCCTCTACTTCCAGCTTTGCATTGCCAAGCATTAGTTGTGATTTACTGCTGCTTCTCACAATGCAATCCTATGAGTGGAACAAATGATTGCAGACTATGTGCTCCCTGTGTGACTGATATCTTATCTGTATGCTTGTTAAGCAGTTATTTCAAAGGTTAATGTACCCTGCACCCCTAATGGCAACCACTAACCGATACAAAAAAGGCTTGCCATAAACTGGTAGAATTGTTTAGCCAATTCACAGAAATTGGACAAAATTTCTACAGTGTGCGGCCCTGCCAGGTCAAAGAAAGTTGACCAAGTGAGGAGCCGGATAGAAAATAGTTGGACGAACAGTGACTGCAACCAATTAACGTGAATGGAGCAATCTGATTTTTTTTTTTTTTTTAAATAGTGTATGGCCAGCTTAAGTTTCTACAATAAATACAACAACAAAAATATAAAGTTAAAAGCATGTACAAATGTTAACGTTGCATCCAAAATGACTCAATGAAAGTCATATACCAACACTTCCCTCTAAAGGTGTACAAAGTTTGTACCATGTTGGCGATTTAAAATGTTATATCTATCTATCGCACACATATAAGGGGATAAAATATATTATACCCACAACGGCCCATTTATTGCAGTGATCTGCAGCCCTGAAGTTGACTTCCTCTATTCTGACAACAAAAGCAGTTTTATAAATGTCATGGCCCATCATCAAAATTACAAAGACAAAGTAATTAGGAATAGAGTTCAATAACTTTCTTACCTATTGCTAGTGTTAAGTCTCTTCTCAGAGCAAATCCAACCAGCCGCTGAGACTCCTTTGACATAATTACTGGGAAGCCATTGAAGCTGGTCTCATTGATCAGGCTTTCTATATCATCTACTGTCATATTATCTTGAGTGAGAACAGCTAGCGGTGGGTCATTCCTCCTCGGCCTCATCACATCACGTGCCAGTGTAGTGTGTGTGAATTCTTCCTTTGCATCCAAGAAAGGATAGCCATTCAGTCGTATATGAGACTCATAGATGCCTTCCCGTCCAAAAGCATCTCCAACCCACTTACTGGTCATTACTGCCGCCATTAGTGGTACAATGTACTCCAATCCTCCTGTGAGCTCAAAGACGATAACGACAAGAGACACTGTCATCCGAGTTACTCCACCTGTAACAGATGGTTGTTTTCTCTTACTTTTTGTGCAACAATATATTCATGATAGAGCATCTACTTCTTATCCCCCTCCTATTATTTAGTTACCTTTGATTTAAAATTTACCTACAACAGATATTTGTTTAACCCCTTCATGACTGAGCTAGTTTTCAGGTTCTGTTCATAAATGACTGACACATTTTTTACATTTTTGCTGTGTGATTCTTCCACAGCAGTAATATACTTTCTTACTAAATGTACCCACACATATTATATATTGTTTTTTAGAGGACAGATAGGGCTATATAATTATATCACATATGTGTACCTAACCCCTCACTTAGTTTGAATAAAATAAAAAAAATGAGGAAAAAAACTAGAAGAAAACACTTTTTTCACAAGTTTTGATTATTATTATTTTTTTTTAGAATTTTTTTATATTAATTATAGTATAAAAAATATATTTATATATAATTTATATTTTCCTAATTTTGTTTTACACTTTATTTTAATTTTTTTACACTTTGTAAAAAAAATAAAAATAAAATAAAAAAACTTTTTTTTTCCTTGTCAGTTTATATCAAGCAATCACTATGACAGCTTGATAAATTAACTTTTTTATTTTATTTTTGGCTATTAGGCTGATCCAAACTTAGGAACAGCTAATAATAACCTTAGAGACTGATCCTGACTTTAGTCAGATTCAGATCTCACTAAAAGCTCTTTGATCGTGCCTAGACGATCAGAAATGATACATTTCACTCAAAAGATATACATTGTATCTTTTGAGTGAAATGTATCTAAACATCGGGCTCTCGAGCTGTCAAAACAAATAGCAGAGAGGTGAGGTGAGTCACTGCTGCCTCTCTGCTATTTTGAGCTGTCAAATACGGGATCGCAAATTGCGGTCCTCTATTTGCATGTAACGGCTTCATTCTTTCATTAATGAAAGGAAGAAGCTTTTACAAAAAGCTTAATTATTTCATTAATTAATGCCTCAATACTGAGACATTAATGAATGACTGTTAAATGCTGAGAATCAGCAAATACCGGCATTACAAAGCCTGATATAACTCGTCACGTACAGTGTACGTGGCCAGTCATATAGGCACAAAGTGACAAGACGTACACTGTACATCTCCCGTCACGAAGGGGTTAAGGACAAATATCTGTTGTAGGCAAAAATCACTGAATGGCTTCATATGACCATCTAGTGTCAATATAAGTGGAAAACGTAAGATAGAAAGTAGGTAGTGTGACATTATTCTGGGTTCTATACAAAATGTCATGGCCATAAGCACAGCCCGGATGTCAAGCAAGAGAATGGGGTCAAAGAATCTCAAATCTGCTGGATTCCAAGCTCTGAGCTTAAACTGTGCCCAGTACAGAACACACTACACTGCTGGTTGCAGTATCTGTATCATGTGAAGTTCAGGTGGGAAGTGTAATAAGTGGTGCGATAGATGTGGCAGTGGTGACCTGGAACGTGATGGGGGTGAGAGTATGTAGGGAAGTTCAGTGTTGTTTTCTGGAGTCCAATAAGGAGATGAAATGTGTATCTTATTAAAGTATGCACAAGCAGCCAAATTCAATATAAGGACAATTCAGTGCACATTTCCATATTTACTTCTATGCAAGCATTGATATCACAAACTTACCCAAACAGGCAGCGGCCCCAACCATTGCATACAGCCCCGGGGTGATGCAGTCTGCTCCTACTTCACACCACTGCTTGAATATGAACCAATCATGATGGTAATAAGCCAACTGCTCCACAGCAATGCCCACAATCCTTCCTGCTATGGCACCAATTGCCATGCTGGGGATAAACAGGCCAGATGGAACCTGCAAAGGTAAAGCTGCAAGTAAAACCTGATCACCTGGTGTGTTTTCAAAGAAAAATGATTCAAGAGGCCATATTGCCAGCGACACACTGCAACAGGAGGCATTTCTACTATTTGGATATTAACCTATTAAAAGCGCACTTAAAAAAACCTCAACAAAGAGGGAGCTCAGGGGGAGATGCACTGCAAGGTAGCAGCTTATTTGGAAGGCTATTGTGTGTGTCTAAGTATTGGTTTTACTGAGCATGTTATATATTTCACCTGTCTTTGTGCAGTATGGAAAGAAAGGCC
>NW_017306696.1:985890-988614 GCF_000935625.1 Nanorana parkeri | reverse complement strand
AATGGTATGGCAACATGTTCGCTATAACATATCTAACAAATAATATGAACAATCATTTCCTCACATAAACTGGCAGTCTAGGTAAGAAGAGGTCTCTTATCTGTACTGGCTTTAGAATATGGAACAGTCAAGGAAAATGTGAGGGTAACTAGTACCTTGGAAGTTTGTTACCTTAATGCCAAATGTGAAGACGGTCATGATGATTTTGAACACAAGTGCCAAGCACAGTTGCCACATGGCGGAGTAAACGCCATTACCAGCAGGCCGGTCTGGAATATCATCCACGATCTTGCTAGCATTCATATCGTTTTTATAATCACAAAGAGTAGAGGATTCCAGTGGCCCGCAATCTGTGAAGAGCTCTTTAATCAGTTGGCTAGTGTTAAAACGTGTGTAGGGGTTTGGGAATGCAATGACTGCTGTAATGGCAGCCACCACAATAACCTCCAACACTGGGTACTTTCCAAACTTTGTTGTCTTTCGACGTCGACACCAGGCAATGTTTGCACGGATGAAAAAGGCTCCCCACAGACCGCCGAACACTCCCAGGAGGATGAATGGGATCAGTTCAAATAGATACCATGGAGTGTGGTACTCTACATAGAATAGCACAAGCCGACTGTTCCCAAATGGATTAATAGATCGTAAGATGAAAGCAGCCACCAAAGCTGCAAAGAAGGATCTCCATAATGTCTTCAGTGGGAAGTAGTAACTGACCTGAAGAAACAGAAAAGATATATGAAGAAACACCAATGCACCAAAAGGGAATATTACTATAAACTCCTTGTTTTTTTTTTTAAATAAATATTTTCTGTACTTACAGAGGCTTCCAATGGCTTACACTACATTGTATGCAGCCAAAATGCCTAATGCATTTAGAACCTCCAACAGAAAGTGTTAAAACAGTCTGGCAGGGACAACTGTTCCGTACAGCAGATACAGACATATACATTCATGGACACTCTGCTCAGTAGTCTGGCCAATATTTGCTTAACAAACCTGAGCCAAATGTCAGAAGGCTTTTTGTACAACACTATGCTTCATGCAATGTTCTTAAAGCAGTCCACCGAGGTAAGAACACAGACAGTTTAACTATTTGTGAAGACTTTCATTCTCCACTTTGTTTTCAAGGCTTATTGGTCACTGTTTGCAAAGTTCTGAACCCTATGTGAAATAAGCCCACATTCTATATAGGATACAGTGATCTAGCAATTCTTACACAACCTTAAAACAAAGAATAATGTTGGCTGAAAAGTAGAGTTCCTCACCTCTTCCAAGCTAAACAGGACACCGCCAATAGGTGCACCAAACGCTACAGATACACCAGCTGCTGAAGCTGCAGAAAGAACCTAGAAAACAGAAAGAGCAATAGTCATTATGTCTTTTAATAAAAGACACTACTGAGATATATATTTGAGACAGGCTGGACAGAAGTCAGATGACAATTTTCCCACAAGAAATGGGAACTGAACTCCTGCTTCAGAGCTCTCCATCCTCATAAACAAAGAAAAATTATTGTTCAATTCTGCTTGGCAGACTTGGATTGTTTTGCCTAGGAGCCAATATAGCAAAGTTATACCTGAACCACGATCCTGGCCGGCCCTACACCGCTCCCTCCAACCCTGTCTTCTCCTCCGCTCAAGTAAAGGAATGCCCCTCAGGATCCTCAAGTCCCATACATTGTAAAGGACGTGATAACTCATGGATTCTTAGACCACTGGAGCAGAGGGGGTGTGAGGCTAAAAACCTATTTTATTTTATTTACCACTGTCAAATCATCTTGTAGGCAGCAGTATAACTCAAAAGTTTAGGACTTCCTTCATCCCTCAATGAGACAAGAGAGAAAAATATTCAGGAATACAGATTTTAGCTTCTCAGTCTGTTCTACCCAGAACCCAGCAATGATATGACACCATTTAGTAGCACATACAATATGCAGGACTTGTACTTTAACCTATGAGATGACTATCCTATACAGATCCTTTTTAAAAATCATTTTGTAATGTGTATATGCATGCGAGGCTGACTTACCTCTCTTTTCTTTGCCTCATTTGTGCTATACTTCGGAAAGAGGTACGAAAATATATTTCCACAGCAACAAGCAACATGCACTAATGGACCTTCCTTCCCCAAGCTCAGGCCTGAAGCCACAGCAAGTACCAGTGTGAATGTTTTGATCAATAAAGTCCACTTGCCCAAGTAACCTCTGATGATGAATCCACTTAAAATGGTTTTAATCTGCAGAATGAAAAACAGAAACGATTTCATGAGTGCCTTATAACTTCATTACATTATAATATATTGCGTAACTAATGATTACTTTAATCTTTTGCATAAGTAAAGACACACCTACTTCTCTGGATGCAGCAATAACGCCATCACATCCTGGGATTTCACCAGCAATAAATACATCACATTCTCGGTTTTCCCCAAAGAGCGGCATAGAAAGTACAATCTTTTAAAAGCAAACATTTAAATAGAGGGAGAGAGTATTGATGTAAGTTAGATTATCCCAACTGGATGACATTGTGTTACTACAAATGTGTCATCTCTTCTTACACTACCACACTGGTTTGGCAATACAGGACTCAACATGAGCAAATCAGAGTAATATGTTCCATATCTCAGTAGTGAAACCTATAAGGAGCCTTATGCACATACACCTCTATGATTGAGGAGTACAGTTGCTGAAAGACAATCAGAAATAATAGACAGTGTCGATAT
>NW_017306696.1:967769-985862 GCF_000935625.1 Nanorana parkeri | reverse complement strand
AACTTACAGAACCAAAACTCACCTCTGGAATTCCTGAGCCACAGGCATAAGGAGCAAACACTTTGACCAGACAAACAGCCAAAAAGGCAAAACTCAGAGCCCAGAAGATGTACATAAAGTAGTTCATGATATAAGATCCCGGACCCTAGAAGATAGTGTTATAAATGCATTTTTAGTCAATCAGTTATGACATTTGCAAATGGGGAAATTCATTCAAGGTGATACTATTATCTAAATAATGAACATTTAGAAGTACTGCACTTACTCATCTATATTACGTACGCCTAAGCCCATTCAAAAATCTTTTTAATATAAATAGCGTTCATTTCATTGTTTTTAAAGAAGATCTCTGGAAAAGCTGCATTAACCCTTGCAGTAAGGTTACCCCCAGCACCGCAAGGGCTAAGTGCTTGTTTGTGCCTAGGGACACCTGAAGGGACACCTGAAGCTCCAAGCCGGCCAGCTGTCTCCAGCCTCTCTCCTCCTCCACTGCAGTATTGGAATCTTCCTCAGCGGCCTCACGTCTATACAGTGTATAGAACGCAATTTACGGGACCTTAGACAGCTGCAGAGGAGGGGAAGAGAGGCTGGAAGGACCGGTACAAGAAAAAGCCGGCTCAATGCATCAGGAGAGTATAACTTTTTTTTTTACCCTAGACAAAAGTACTTGAGTAGTTAACTTGCAGCGCAGGGGGAGCCCCAATGCAAGGGCTAATATATTTTTTACCAGGAGTTCAAGTCTTTCATTAAAATAATTCCTGGTAATTCACCCATAAAAGTCCTTGTTCAGGCACTTCCTTTATGGGATGACAACTGCCTCCCTATTGTACTCATGTTGTCATCCTGTACACACACCGGCTTCCTGACTGAGACTAGAAGCAGCCATGCCAACAAACATTGTGTAGGCATGGAACAGCAATGTCACCATCAAGATCAAAGCAATAAAATGCAGCAGACTCTGGAGTAAATGCATAGAGGTAGAAGGTCAGCAGCACTGAGACACAAACATTAAGGCTAAAAAAAAAATGAAAGCAGTATTTTATAAAACAAATGCCAATTGTTTAGTATATACAGTGAGCAAATTAAATGTCACGAGTGTGATAAAAGTGCTTTAATTACAAAACGGTCTTATAATATACTGAGAGAGGTGGCCGCTGTCACCAAGTCATGAACTTTAATGGGTACAGTGGCTGCATCTAAACAGGGCACCTCGGATTCCTGCGGCATGAATCTGTGAATGTAGCCTAAAAAAACAGTACAGTTTGTAAAAATAAAATATTACAACACGGTGAAAACAACCAGAGACACGTACATTAGGTAAATGTGTGTAAAATCTTGCCCAGAAACATACTCTCCAGAGAGTCAGAGAACTACAAGACAATGAATGTTGCTGGGGATAAAAATGACCTGACAAACAAACATTCATAGGAAAAATCCCATCAGCACATTCGACAATGAGACTCAATAAGACTTGAAGAATGATGTTGGAAATTTGTATTTGCTTTTAACATTACATTTTGGAATTAATGGAGTTTCTCTAATGAAAACCACATTCAATGTTATTTTGTTCCGAAAACATTTCCATCCTGCTCCTTTGATTTGACTTACCTCTGCTTGGCCAATTATAAGATCCGCCCATGTCTTCCATTTAGGACATTTGTCTCGCTCGTCGAACGTAGCCTCGTTTGAGTCCCAGCAACATTGCTCATGGTTAAACCAAAACTTCTCCAAGCAAATCCCTTCCTTCAAATCTGCCATCCAGTCTGCTGCAATGTCTATTAAGCCTGCAAGGGCACCTGTGGATACAAATTTCCCATTCTTATAGAACTATTTCACAACATCACCAAAATACAAAGATATCATACTTTTGCCTACATTCTGAGGGAAAACATAGCATACAGTCCACAGTCTGACACCCCAAAATATGTTGTGTTTGTGCTCACATCATGCTGTTTGCACACCAAAGCCAAGTCTACCCAATTTAGCTTAAAGCAGAAGTCTGCCCAAAATTGTTATTAACCCTTGCAGTAGGGCTACCCCCACACTGCAAGGGTTAAAGGAGAACTATGAGATGAGCGATTTCCACTCACCTCATAGTTCTAAGCCGACCTGTGACAATGAGACTGTCACAGGTCGGCTCAGTAGATCGGGAGGTGAGGGAAAACATACCGGGTTCCCTCACCTCTCGATCCTGTCACAGCTCTCTGCCGTGACAGGGGGAGGGGCTGGATTCCCCTCTCCCCGCTTCGATCTGCCAGCGCTGACTGGCGGAACGGACGGGGGAGGGTACAGCTGGCTCTGCCTCTAGGTAAGGCAGAGCCAGCTGTCACTCACGCAGCTGGGCGGATCCCGTCATCTACGCCGGGATCCGCTCCAGGTGCGGCGTCTCAGTATACCGCGAGCTGTAGCTCGTGGTATACTGAGCTTAGGGTAACGGGAGGACGCTAGTTTGTGTCCTCCCGTTACCCTAAGGAGAACTATGGGGAAAAACACTGACCCCATAGTTCTCCTTTAACTGCTCATTCTCATTTAAAAAAAAAAAAAGTTATACTCACCCGATCCTCCAAGCCAGATTGCTCCTAGACCGGTCCTTCCAGTCTCGCTCCCCCTTTGCTGCATCGGTCTAAGGATCCTTGAGTCATCACCTCCAATACACTGTGTACTGGACATGGGCACATCGAGGGGACATATCACTGCAGCCTAGGAGGAAAGAGGCTGCAGAGACAGCTGTGACATCCGGCTGGATCTGAGGTCTGGGTGATTATAACTTTTTTTTATTTTAGAATGAAGAAAAGACCGGATTCGTCTTCCTGGGATGAAAACTCCTTGACTTGTACCAAGAGAACTATGTTTTCCAGATGCAATGGTAGACTTTCAGAGGAGACTCACTAGCTTTTAAAAGAATAGAGATAGCAGAATTAGAAAGGCCCCCTATCCTTTAGAAGTGGGCCTGCCCATTAAAGCCAGCAACCGAGAAGCAAGCTGGTAAAGCAGTCCTTGGGACATTAAATCTGAATGATCTGGGAGGGCCCACGGGGAGTCTGTATGGAGTTTGAAGAGGTCCAATGCCAGCTGCTCCAAATCAGTGCAATAAGAATCACTGGAATGCCCTCCATCTGGATCCTGTAAAGCAGGCAAGGGGGGATGCCAATGAGTTACCCACATTGGGATGAGTGCAACCACTGCGAATGCCAAAGAATCCATGGTCCAGGAAACAAACTTAATTAAGTTTGTTGTTATATTTGGAAGACAGGAGGTCCAGGTCTAGCATCCCCATCTGCAACAGAGGACCTGAAACACCTTGGGGTGAAGAGATCAAGTCCAGTGGTTGTAGACTGAGAAGATCGCCTGCCAATTTTCCCACACCCAGAGTCTCTACTTTGGATAGGGCTGGAACAGTTCCATTCAATGGCAGAATTTGAGTTCTGGTTACACCCCGGTGGTTGCTGTAGGCCACTGCCGTGGTGCTGACTGAATTACTCCTGGTCAGATAATTCTGCAATCAAGAGATTCAGTGTTGAAAGCTAAATCTCTCTGAGATCTAGAATGTTAAACAGGTAACGAGCTTCCTTCAGTGACCAAATCCATTGCACAGGACTCCTCCCCCACCTAAAAGGCTGGCATTTGTTGTGAGAACCTTCCTGAGATGAAGGATTTTCCCAACTCCATGGCAGGACTGATGATCCACCAGGCCAGGGCAAGGTTGGTTTTAGGGTTCAGACATATGTCCTGGTCCACAAATCAAGCCTCCTCATCCCACATCGCCAAAATGCTGAGACCATCATTAAACCCCAACACTCCTGGACAGAAACATTTGAACATGGGAGTAGAGAGTGTGGAGTCTCCCTGTGGGATAGTGAAGTATCCCAGAGAAGGCCCAGATATTTCACACAAGTGGTTTGCCGTACCAAATTTTGGAGGTTCAGGATCCACCGGAACATCTGTAGAATCTAAACAGTTGTTTGACAATGGCTGATAGAGTCCGTGCAAACTGTTTCCTCAATAGAGGATCATCCAGATATTCCACAATGGGGATACACCGAGAGTGAAGTAGAGCCATAGGGCCAACACCATGGTAATGTGTTGGTAGTAGGGTAGTTAAGCTTATTTAGAATTCTTTGTATTTGTTGTTTTGTCTATCTGTTAGTTATTTGTGTACAGTCATCTTCAAACTCTGGGGTGAACGAAAAGAGTAAGAAAGTAAGAGACCCTTGCCTGGGAACCTTAGGCATGTCTGATGCAAGTTGCTCCGGGTCAAGGCATGTGGGTACAGTGTCAATAAGGACAGAAATGGTATTCTTACATTTTAGAGTTATATATGTAGACAGACTACTCATGTGCTAAGTCATCAAACACAAAGTATCCCCATCATCCTCAGCTCCTTGTGCAGAAGCAGCAACAGCTACTGGGAAATCAGAGGTGGACCCTGAAGGAAATGCCATAGAAGCACACTTTTGGCCCCCTGTGTTCTGTTTCAGTCAACTTAGGTTGGCCTTGATGGACATGTGTCTTTATTCAACCTCAAATACTATGTAACTATGACTGAAGTCTTCCCCATAAATTCAGGTGCTGACGAGAAGTGGAATAAAAGCGCTGGACCTTCAAGGTTTGTCCTATTGGTGTGGCTTGACAATTAGGATATGTCGGTATAGGTGAGATGATTACTAGACAGGGTGCTTCTGCATTCCAGAGCATCTTCACTGTCTCCTTGGTTTGTGGTGTCAAACTGCAGGATTGTGAATGGAAGCTCCACACTCCATTTAATAGTCCAGATACATCTTTATTCAACGTATGGTTGAAGGGACAGCACAGAAGTGACCAACACATTTCAGGGCTTATACATATACCCCCTTCATCAGGGCTAGGAGAGAACAAATGTTATCCAATATCTATAGTGTTGGCCTCTCACAGTTCTGCTTCAGTATTGTGAACATTTGCCCAGGATAATATAACAATGGTGCCAATAATGTATCAAATCATGAGTACTCTGTAGATAAAAATTATGCGACAGTGGACTGAAAAGCAGCACATTTTCTGCACTTTGCACACTCAAGGATAAGCTTCGAGAGCTGTGCACTGATCATAACACTAAGATACTGTTTTTTCTCTACAGCATTGGATTAAAGAGGCCGGCAATTCCGAGTGATTCTGACCTTTGAGCTTTTCTGAAATAACTCAGTTCCCAACTAAATACAATTCCCTCATGTAAGGAAAATCCAGCCGAATGAGCCCTGTATTAGAAATAGGTTTTAGGGCCTACTCCCCCCCCCCATACATTGCATTAACAGCACTCCATCCTGAATGGCCCAAATGCACTAAAGCAATGAACCTGCATTGCAGTGCATGGCAGCACACAGCAATACAATACTGTTTGTTGTGGTGCGCTCTCTCAGTAAAAAAGGGATTTTTCTTTTTGTGCTGGCAGCCAGTTCAAATGAAGGGGCTGCTTCAAAACAATGCACGTTAACAACACACCAGAATAGAAAGGGGAAGTTTTCATTTGTAACAGTGCAATAACTTTCAATGATTGCTCTGCCGCCAGCATACCAGATATTTCAGAAACACATATAAATATTAGTCCCAAACTGGGCAATGCAAGAACATGGCAACAATCTTGTGACTTCCAGTTCTACCTCCATCTCAGAGTGTGTGTGGGAAGTAGAATACCCCACTGACATCAGCCCCTTCACCCAAAGAGACTGAACAACAGTGTTCTACTCCATGGTACACCTACTTAATGTTTTGCAGAGCAAAGCTACCCCAAATATCATGCGACTACAACACAGATTACCAACTCCGCAGTTTGTAATATGCATCTATCCCTCCTCTTAGGCTGCATCTTTTGAAACATGAACATTTGGAAGCAAAACAGCCAGACCAGATCATATGACCGGATTTTGGAAACAGATTTGATTGTATTTTCACAATTTGTTATTTTTTTTATTTTATAGCAACAGTTGTTCTCGCTGCATAAATCAGGGGTTTCTCTACTGAATTATGTCCTTATTATGGTGGTTTGATTTGTGCTTCAAAATGTCATTCAAAAATAAATGCAGAAGCATTCCTGCTGGACATCTATTACTATTTTCTTTTTTTACTAAACAAAAAATCCCTCCAGTGCTCCTTACATAACTAAAAGCCGAGCATTTATCATTTAATCTTTGCTGAAGGGGAAAAAGAAGAAGAAAATAACAATTCAGATTGGCAGATCCTAGCATTCAGCAATGATTATATGACCAAATACCTAGGTCTTAGGACAAATACGCAGCACTGACATATTTCAGCCCTTCTGATTCTCTTTATGTACCCATCCCGGACAACTATTAACACAACTTTAAAGTGGAACTATGGGCAAAGTCAAAAATTGACATATATGAAAGTGGTAAACTAATGGATCTACTGGCAGGATATCAACAGATTTTAAAACTATCTTACAGGGGCACTTAGAAAAACTGCTGTGTGACAGAACGTAGCACATACCGTATTTTGCGGTCCATGAGACGCACCGGACCATAGGACGCAGGGAGGTCCGGCGCGCCTTATGGAGCACTCGCGACTAGCTTCTGTGACAGCTTCTATGACAGAAGCTGTGACAGAAGCTGCAGTTAGTGACCGCTGAGACAGTGGCTCCTGCTGCTGAACTTGATCGCCACCGCCGCTGCTCGGCTTTAATACGAGTGATCTCGTTAGATCACTCGTATTAAACGAGCAGTGGCTCCTACTACTCGCCCAGCGCCCGAAACTGCATGTCTCGGGCGTCGGGATTCGCTCCATAAGACGCAGGCACTTTTTCCCCCTCCTTTTGGGGGGAAAAAGTGCGTCTTATGGAGCGAAAAATACGGTATGCCTTTTTTTTTTATCCATAGTTCCGCTTAAGTTTACTTTCGAGTACAGGACCACTACCAAGATAAAACCAGTATCATTTCTGGCACAATATATGGTAAAGGCCAGAAGGGTATTTGCTAATTTTACAGGAGGTGGTTAGGTCCCATTATTTCCTACATGGAGAACCGTAAAACACAGGAAGTGGCTAAGAGTTAGGGCTCCCCATATAAATGAATGGGGCCCAGCACAAGCGAAAGATGAAGAGGACCTGACTGAGTTTCATTCAGAAGAAAGGTTGTGCAACTAAAAGCAGGACTGTACAGTGAAGGGCAAGCTTATGTATTGAACCAGGTGAGCTGAACTCAGGGTCATGCCTTAAAGGACAACTTGTAGCAAATGGTACAGCTGCCCTTTAAAAAAGGGACATAGATCTTTTATGTCATAGTTTATTGTTAAAGTGGCTTTCAGACTGACTTTATTTTGGATTCCAAATATGCAAGTGACTTTAAAAGCATCCAGGCACCAATCAGTTGCTTACCTGATGCTAAACCAGTTAGCGTTACAACTAGCCATCCTGACCAAGCGTCATAAAGGCTTTTAGATAACTCCCATGAAGACTCCTTCTTTCTGCTGTTTATCTGGGAAGGGGGAAAAAAAACAACACAATTTTTGTCAAACAACAAAATAGTCTTAGTCTTGTATGCTTTTCCCTTAAAAGATGTAAAACCACGCTGCCAAAGATTTACAAGCCCACGAGAACCTGAATACATTTTACTCACTTATTTTGACTGTCAATTGCATTTACAGTGTTAATTGAGCATTTTACAAGGAACAAAAACCATAAGCCTCAGTAGATACTTGAAGGAGCAGGGCTTCACAAATATAGGCTGACCATAGTCTATGGCTTGGTGTGGAACATGTACAGTCAGGTAATGCCTACTGGCATCCAGGAAAGTCACCCTCATTGACTTTGCTTAGGCAACAGGATATAGAAGTGGACGATTGTTTGATTAGATATGTGTTTTGAGTAAATCCTAAACTCGGAAGGCTGGAAGGTGGGGGAGAGTGATTGGGTCCTGGTTAGTATTAAGGGTAGTTATTAGGGATGCACCGATACTGATACTAGTATCGGTATCAATATAGAGTGATTGGGCGAGTACTCGTACTAATGCTCCGATACCTTTCCCGATACTAGAACTTCGGGTTAGAAGGAGATTCCCTCTGACTGGCAGTGCCGCGAGGGAACATGAAGCCAGGAAGCCCGCTCCATGCTGATTGGCCAGGAAGCCGGCTTCCCAGCCAAATCAGCATCGAGCAGTCCAAACAGATCTGATAAAATGGTAAGACAACATCCACCCCGCAGACACCTCATTCCCCTCACATCGATCCTCAGCAACAGTCATTACTGTGCCACAGATGTCCCTCGGCCAGCTCGGTAGACACCGCTCTCCAAGCGCTCCTCGATCTGCCCACATCTCCTGTGTACTGTGGTACAGTAATGACTGTTGCTGAGGATCGGTGTGAGGGGAATGAGGTGTCTGCACGGTGGAGGTTGTGTCACCATATTATCAGATCTGTTTGGCTGGGAAGCCGGCTTCCCAGTCAATCAGCATCGAGTCGGCCAAACAGAATGGATTCGGCTTCCCGGGCAATCAAGAATCTGGGTGGTGGGTAATGACATGCTGTCTTGCTCCCAGATTGCCCGTGAAGCTGGCTCAATGCTACCAGAAGTACAGAAATATAAGTATTGGTACTCCTACTCTATACTGAAAAACCGGTATCGGTGCAGCCCTAGTAGTTATTCTTTAAACGTGTGACTGGTCTAAAGCAGGAGGGAAAAAGAAGAGGAAGAATGTAACTGCTAATATACAGTCATGCTGCTTGACTAGCGTCTATAAAATGAAAATGATGCTTACCCTCCGATGGCGCTCCCGGTCTTTGCATTTCTCTCTCACCCAATCGATGGTATGGAAGTCATCGTAAGTGCCGACTCCTGGAATGGGCTCATCTAGCAGATCCAGCAGGTGGGTGCTACTGTTAGCTCCGCCTCCATTTGACATACTGTAGTGTGTTCCTAAGAAAAAGTAAAAAGATAGGAGAAAATTAGTTTCTACATTTCACTGAAAGCGATCATATAACTTAAATGAATTGAAATGTATTAACTGGATCAAATTACCCCTTACATTGGGAAACCAGGCTCTACATTTTTACATTAAGGGTGGGAAGCCTGACTTTTGGCATGTAAAGATACGATTCCCTTGCTCCACTGAGTACTTCTGCACAAAATATTGATACTCATCCATCCAAATAACACCTTTATCAGTGCAAGGTATACAATCGAGATTGCAAGCATCTCCCAAGATAGTGAAGAAAAAGCCAAATGAGAAGCCAGATTTGCATGGGACACAATCTAAGATGGCGGCAAGAAATGATCAAACCAGCAGGTGGTTAGCCTGGACAATCTACAACTTGTTGACTGCTCATACAAATTTCCCTCAACAATAACGCACAACACCTCAAAATAACTTGCTACCTACCTCGTCTGCCAAGTGTGATGAGAAGGAAAACATAACGGAGTAGCCATTATCAGACCGCGCTCACTAAAAAAAGAGGGACTACTTTGTCAAACAAGACATGAGCTACAACAACACACCACAGAATCCAAACAGCGTATTAGTGACCTGGACTATACTGCTCATCCTATGACCACAGACTTCTGAAATGCATTAACAAAAACTGGCAGATCAGAAGGACCAAAATTGAACATATGGAAGACCATATAATTAGACTCCTGAGTTTCCCCTCACGGTACCTTTTTTCCCTCTGTGAAGAAGCGCCTACCTGAAAATGGCAATTCTTACAGTATCCTGCCAGCCACCTCCAGGTAAGACTTTATTTTTATTACAACATTTTATTTATTTTAATATACCTGCTGAAACAAACCACTGGCTGGAGCAAGATCGCTCCCCTAAATAAAACACCATACGGTAGTTAAACACCTCATAACACCAGTATTATTTTAAAGCCACCTTGTTTGCTATCATACTAAATACGAGAACCCCTCCTATCTCTGCATCAATATCATATGATCACCGTCTAATATTGTCACTACCAAGATTTACTTAAAGTAGACCTTTACCCCAATTGACTAAAAATAACATCATTTGGCTCTGCATGCTGATATGAAATCATCTTACATTCATTAGCTAAGCAACATTTTTTATTTTACTTACAATTTCTATTTTCCACTTTGGCACAAATAATGTAAGCTGTGCCCAAGTGCTGTATTCTGGGAAAGTTACATCAGCAGAGCATTGCTGTGATATGTCATCTGTAGTCTCATAAGATCTCAGGGAAAGGCATTTTCCTCTCCTGAGATGATGTGCATGGTCACATGTCCTAGTCACATGTGCCAGTGTTCCAGGAAGTAAAGGATCTAGTAACCTGCCCTTAGTTAAAATGGCCACCGACAGAAGACTGAGGAGGAAAAGAGAAAGAAGATATGCAAAGAATACAACGCCTGGAATTATCTAGAAGTATCTGTTTGTAGATTGGTGTTACTAAACATTTCTAAAAGGTGCCTTTGTTGTTCTTTTAAAGATATGGGTAAAGGTCCGCCTTAACATTCCTTACTTGAGGGAGACCATACCAGAGACGCACAACTAAACTGTGTTATTATCTATTCCTGTCATCTTCCTCGGACTGCAACACACATAGTCTTCATATAACTTGACTTTATCTGGCTCTCTCATTATTGGAAAAAAAAAAAGATTGAGAGATTAATACAACTTTAAGGGGGAACCTTACACAAAAAATGACATGGAGTCCCCCTCTCCCTTTCACATCAGAAGCCCTCTTCACATCAGAGTCCTACCTTATAATCTTCACCACAGTGCAGCTAATTGCTGGGGAAGGTCCTGGATGTAGCCCACCCAGGATTAGCGTCATGCATTTCTATGATGCTGGTGGCTGCTCGGCTGCTCCATTGAAATGCTGCTGCTCTAAAGCCTATTATACTTTCCATGACCAATACCTGGAGCACATCCATCTACACACACACACACACACGCACACAGCCCTGCCCATTAGCCTTAATTAACCACAACAAAAATCACACACCTAATATTGATGGATATCACATAGAATGGCACAGCAAAAATAATTACCTTTTGTCTCCATCTATGTAATGACTGCTTCTGGTCAAGTAGATTTCCACTCTGGTAGAGTTCCACACTCTAGGAGGGAAGCTCTCATAATATTTATCCCAAAACCACATAAAGACCCTATTCTACGTAAATGAGCGATGCCAAAATCTTGGCCTAAGTGTTAGCCTTTTGTCTTAACGGTATAACACATAATAAGTCACACTAAACAGGATTAATCCCTGGCAAAGACATTGAATATAAATACAAGACGACTATTCATCAGCTCCTGCAATGACAACACAGGAAACAGAGTAGTGGTTTCCCTAGACATACATAAGGCGTTTGATTCAGTTGAGTGGCCTTATTTGTAAATCCTTCTACAAATAAACAATCAATCCTAAGAGAACACACCCTATGAACATTCGCAAATGCTGGTTAATTCACCGTAATAAACTTACATGCAGTTTCATTGGAGGAATAGCAATGCAAAATGTTTTTATAAATAGACCCCTAAGGGGTCTGCAGCCTATAAAAGTGATCGAGTGGATGTACAGCCACCCAAATCACTTCTAACAGAAATCCAGGAGGGTGCAGAAGACATGTAAACACACTCCCAGCAGCTAAAACAGCCAGGGGTCTGTTTACAGGTCAGTGATGGCACGGACATAGTACTTACACCTGTGCCTGCAAAAGGATTAGACCATAGAGACAGAAGCTCAATGTTGCCAGCACAAATGAAGTATAATGGTTTGTCCCAACTCCTGAAACCATCACATTTGGTAAACAGCTTGGCCTGCATGTAAAAGTGGAGATAAATATAAATATAAGCAAGTGACAATCAATAAGGGATTCACAGAATGAATACTATCATTACAGATAGTAACTATGTAAACTTACCAAAAAATACATTACTTTTGTTATGATCTTGTACTTTGAAAGAAGGGTGCTGACTGGTAGATGACACCCCAAGATGTTTTAATATCCACTATTCTCAGTGTGACATCTCTCAGTAAGCTGGCCTGTTTTAGGGCCCATTCACACCAAGCCCATTTGTTAATCGCATGGTTCCGTGTGCTTAATGCACAGTACCCCTCAATGCGCCTACTGTGAGTTACTGTGTGGGAGGTGTTTTACGTTGCCATTCATATGAATAGCACCCCAAACATACCTCCCATCCTCACTGTACCTGACCGTGCCCCAACACGCAGTATTGTGTGCTATGGTGCAGTTAAAAAACGTAGTGCATGCGCAATTTTTTTTAAGCTGCTACGCACGGTATTGCTGCATTATGGCGTGGTCATTGCTGCATTTGGAATGCAAGCCTAGCTTCTGCTGCCCACTATTCTTGACATACCTTCACGCTGTTAGGAGACCTATTAAATATTCGGTATAATTGCCTTGCTGCCCTGATGTGAGAGAGCAAAATCGTCATCCTTCCTTTAGTGAGAAGATAAAATGTGCAGTTGCATATTCTAGTATAGGTGTTCCAGAGAACCTGACAAACTGGGCCCGTAGTACTAGTTCTGCAAGTCAAACAGGATTTCATGTATACATGATGATGAATGTCACAAATGATTAATCCCCTACATTCTTTATACCCAAGCCAACGCAGAATCAAGCATATGAAGGCATTCTATACTCAGGAAAACAGGAAAGAGGGCATTTTAAAAGCTAGCAGACGAACATTTTACATTTATACTGAAAGACAATGCAAAATGTATAATATAAGACTGCAAAATGTATAATATAAGACTGCAAAATGTATGATATAAGACTGCAAAATGTATATCCTCAGAGCAAAGTAGTGATTCATAGCAATCAGACTTCACCAAAGTAATATGACTAAAAGATGATTTCTGATGGTTACTATAGGTTACTGTGCTGTGTCTCTCCCTTGCTGAATAGGTCCAGGTTTCTATATAAGAGGGGTATGATACATTTAGAACACACGTGAATGATCCAGCTGATTTGAAAAATGTTCCGGAGGGCTTGGCAGCGAAAGGGTTAAACTAAAAATCAGAATACCGGAGGTACAGGCCATATATACAGAGCTTTTATAGCCCCTATCTAGTGATGGTGATGGCTAGAGAGCTGTGACATGAGAAAGGGAGGAAAAAAAACAAACTGACGACTAGGGATGCACCAATATGACTTTAAGGCCGAGTACAAGTACCGATACTTTTTTCCAAGTACTCATTGATACCAATTACCGATGCTTTTTCTTAAAAGGGACAGGTCACATTTTTTCTAAAGTAATACAAAATCATGATTTTAGGTCAGTTTCTTAATATTATGAAGAACATGAAATGAACATGAAATGTGCAAGAGGAAAATGTGGAGGTGACACTGGGTGTGAAGGTCCTCAGTCAGAAGCTGGTATGGGAAGAAGAAGCTGTTCACACCTAAATGGTTTTCAGACTGATCCCCCAGGTGATAGACACACACACACACACACCAGTCGCGCCATGGCTGTCCCATATCTAAGCTCGTCAGCCCAGTCCTGTCCATGCCTATGATGATAATGAGGGCTACTATGGGTGCCAAGTCCTGCTCCTCTCTGCAGCCTCCTCTATAGGAATCCTATACATGTCAATGATCCATGCAATGCTGCTCGGGGCTGCCTGTAGCTGCCAGTCTGCAGTTGAACTATAAGTCCCAGCACCCCCATTGAAGCTCCTGTACCCCTTTCCCATTGCTGCAGCCTGACCTCCTGCTGGGGCCCCAATGCATGCTGTGGCTTGTAGTTCCCCGGCTGAACAGGTTGCATTGTCCCCGCTGGCTCCATTGTTATGGAAGTTTCCCCGGGCACGCCTGGCAGACACTCTCACCTTCATGTCGTTCATGATGGTCTGGACGAGTCCTCCCAGCGCGCTGCAATCCTTCCCCTTGTACGCTTCCACGGCTCCTGTCCTGGGGTTGCCTCCCATCTGCCTGTCGCCGTGACTCGGGTCGGGGACTCGTGGACAGTGGTTGCGACGTCAGCAATTTTTAACCCCCCCCTGCTGCCGCCCCGAGGCCTGGCCTTGTGAGGAATTCGGCCATGGTCACAGCCTAGTCAGCTGCTCCACCTCTTCTCAGGTACTCATGCAAATACTCGGTATCGCCGCCGATACCGATGCTTGTATCGGTATCGGTGCATCCCTACTTACGACTGCCTGCTTGCTCCAAGCTCACTCCTGCGATGGACTACAATCTCATGTTTAATTTACTAATATGTATTGAGATTGCAGTCCATCACAGAAGTGAGCTGGGAGCGGTGGCAACTTTATAAGCACACACAGGGACCATGCGGAATAAAAGTAGCCCCCCTCCAGAAGGAAGGACGGTGTCACCATGATTTCAGAGATGTTCAGAGGATCAACAGCTGAGTGATACACAAAAAAGATAGATTGTTGTTAATAGTTAAGGGACTTGAATGTATTTTTCAGGATTTAACTCCTGAGTTTAGTGCCACTTTAAGCAATGAATTGCCATGGATCTAGACCTAGAAAGCAACCTGCAGAGACAGATCAGAAGTTGTAAGAAAAGCACTCTAAAGCAGGACCCAGCACCCACAAGGCACTTCTGAGCAAGTCCAGCATCGGCTCGGAAGACTGGGAAAAACAGTGCTCGATGGCTGTACTGGTGAGACTCCACCACTAGAGGGACTGGTAAGTGTCCAATCCTTCAGGTGGCAGTATAACCCACTTGTCTAAAATTCCTGTATCCCTCAATGGAGAAGAGAAAAATCTATTCTTCTGGCAGCAAGTATCCACAAGTGTCTACGTGGCCCTTTAGACAGTTGTTGGAGTGTAGCAGATGAGCAACTATCAAAAGAAAAAAACAAACAAACCATAGTTCCACAAGAAGAATGTAACCCAATAAACTATTTGCATTGCACACAAGAAAACCTATGTTTGTCAAACAAAAACACAGGATCTCACTACAATAGAAATCCTCAGATAGCAGAAGATATCAAATGACCTGTTGTTGGGTTAACAAAAACAGGAACAGCAATTGTTATAGTCAGAAGGATAGGGTGTCCTTGTAATCAGTTGGCTTTCTCAGTCGTGATAAAGACAAAGACAAGATGACAGGATCATCATCTAGAAATAGTGAAGAACTCACTTGCACTCACTGAGAACTGTCATGTTAATTATTAGCTGCTCTAAGGTAGTAAAGTCATGTAGTCGTTTCTACAACATTCTGGATAGCTAAAATTAAGCTGTAAACTTTCAGTAGTTATATGGACTGCCTGTCCAAAAAAAAAAGTCACACGCTCTAATATTACATTGGACCTCCTTTAGCTTTGATTACGGCACACATTCCGTTAAAACCTATGCAATGTCACAACATTTATTTCCATCCAGAGTTGCATTCATTTTTCCCCCAAGATCTTGTAGTGATCATGGGAGAGTCAGACCACTACGTAAAGTCTTCTCCAGCACATCCCAAATATTTTTAATGGGGTTAAGGTCTGGACTCTGTGGTGGCCAATCCATGTGTGAAAATGATGTCTCATGCTCCCTGATCCATTCTTTCACAATCTGAGCCCAATGAACCCTGGCATAGTCATCTTGGAATATGCCTGAGCCATCAGGGAAGAAACAATCCATTGATGGAAAAACCTAGCCATTCGGTCAATTTTTTTGGGACAGGCAGGGCATGACTATAATGGTGCCCATACAGTGTGCAAAATTTGGCTGGTTCTTGAGGAACTGGCCGAAATTCGCACAGTGGGTGCCGCTGTCGGCACCCTTTCGGCCGGCATCCCTCGATCAGCTGATCAAAGGAGCCAGTTGGAAAAAGTTCAAACGAACAGCTGGCAGCCAATGAGCTGCTGGCTCTGTCAGGGTATTGTGCCGACGGCTGCTGTCTGAATACAATGAAGACAGTGGGAGATTTCTCATTGAAATTTTAGATAGTAAGCCCTCACGGGCAGGGTCCTCGTTAACATCTTGTCTTGTGATTGTAATGTCTTCCTTATATTGTAAAGCGCTGTGCAAACTGTTGGCGCTATATAAATCCTGTATAATAATAATAATAATCCTTGTAAGCATTGATGGAGGAATTTGTTATATTTCTTTGTTCAGCCCACAAGTTGAATGAAGAAAATATTACAGTGTATGGCCAACTTAAATCCGTGGAATGTGTTTCTGTTACACAAATGAATAAAAACTAATAAAAATACCTCCAGCAGTCAACACACAGCAATAGGTCATTATCGCTATCTGGATATCATTGGCTTCTACAGAAAGGACATGATTTATGCATCTCCCATCTCCACTGTGTCAGTGGCTTTCCCCAGGCCAAACACATGTAATGGCTAAATATGCTGTCTTTATATTCTCACATTAGAGAGGACCTTTACCCCCTTTTGACTAAAAATCACATCAACATACAGCTCTGCATGCTGATATGAAGTCATCGTACATTCATTAAACATTTTTCTTTTACTTCCAATTTCTGTTTTTCTACTTCCTGGTCCACTTTGGCACAAAATTATGCCAATGTGTCCAAGCGTTGCCTGCTGGGAAGGTTACATCAGCAGAGCATTGCTGGGAAATCTTATCTGTAATATCACAAGATCTCAGGGAAAGGCATTTTCCTCCCCTGAGATGATGTGCATGGTCACATGTCCTAGTCACATGTGCCAGAGTTCCAGGAGGTAAAGGGATATCTAGTAACCTGCTGCCCTTATTAAAAATGACCACTGTGAGAAGACTGGGGAGAAAAAGAAAAATAAGGTATGCAAAAAATACAAAGCCAACAATTATCTAGAAGTATCCATTTGTAGATTATCATTACTAAACATTTCTAAGTCATTTAGAAATTGTCATTTGAAGATATGGGTAAAGGTTCGCTTTAAATCTTAAAAAAAGCATTCAAGTACTCTAACTAATAACAACAATGCATCTAAAAAAAAGCATTCAAGTACTCTAACTAATAACAACAATGCATCTAAAAAAAAGCATTCAAGTACTCTAACTAATAACAACAATGCATCTAAAAAAAAGCATTCAAGTACTCTAACTAATAACAACAATGCATCTAATTTGTACATCACCTGGCTGTAGATCCTCGAATCATCTCTGAAATGGTGCTGACATTGTCCTTCCTTCTGGAGGGGGGCTACTTTTGTTCCCCATGGTCCCTGTGTGTTGTAAAGTAGCCATCGCTTCAAGCTCACTTCTGTGATGGACTACAATCTCAATAGAAATGAGTAAACTAAACCTGAGATTGTAGTCCCCCACAGGAGTGAGCTTGGATCAGTGGCTACTTTACAACACACAGGGACCATGGGGCACAAAAGTAGCCACCCTCCAGAAGGAAGGACATGAATTCAGACATGATTTGAGGATCTACAGCTGAGTGATACACAAATAAGAGACATTGTTGTTACGAGGTAAGGTACTTGAATACATTTTTAAGATTTAACTCCTGAGTTTAGTGTCAACTTAACCATTAGCTGACCTTGGATGACTATATCAAGCAAAAATCACACTACTAGGCACATACTGACTACATTGGAATATGTTACAAGGCTATGGGTGTGTTCGCTGTGTGATGATCTCCTGTGTGTGGTTAAAGGGTGACATTCACACCTGACTACAAATAGAACAATTCCACAGATACATAACCTCTCACACAGTGCATTGCAACACCAAGACCACATAAAAGTAGCTAAATAGAACATAAAAAATCATGTGCGCCAACACTGTCCTCACAAAATAAATCTGACAGAAAGTGGAGAAGTAGCCTAGAGTCAGTGAAAAATGATTAACATTCCTTTGGATTTACAGCTATGGCGGGTCTGATAGTGTACTAAACCGGTCAGCACTGGGATATTACAAGCGGTTTTTCTACCTGACTAAAGAGGAGCTTTGTATGCTGGTATCCGTTTTCATTCAAAGAATGTTATTGTACCTTTGGCATGGTTACCGCTCTTAATTGTCCCCAGTGCTAATCCATTTCTTAGTGGGCCCACACACACACACACACACACACACACACACACACAACAACTGCACACTGTATGATACTGTCCATTTTACCATGCAAGGCAAAGCTGGCAGGACTTGTTCATATGCAGGAACATTATGCTGATTCAGCAGCAAAATGTTATCACTACAAACACACAAAA